>NW_012156428.1:277284-336632 GCF_000151545.1 Saprolegnia parasitica CBS 223.65
GTACTCGCTGAGGCGGTGGCCGCGCGCCGACGAGAGGCGGACGTACTTGGTCTTGGTCGTCGTGCAGTCGACAAACGACGTGCTCGAGAGCTGGTCCCAGTTGCACGGCGCGACACTGGCCATCGCCCCGCGCTGGAACTGGTCGGTGCTCAGACAGTAGATCATGAACCCAATCTGACGCACGTAGATGCGGTTGTCGGCGATGAGCCACTGCTGCAGCTCCTGGGACGCGTTGCAGGGCGCTGTGCGCACGGTGCCATAGCCGACGTAAGGCCCCGACGGGTTGGGCACGGCCTCGAGGCACTGGCCGTTGCTCTTGGCCATCAACGTCTTGCCCGTGACGTTGTAGACGAGGACTTCGTTGCTGTTGGCGCGGACGACGTCCGTATAGACCTTGCCGTAGTACTCGGACGCGATGAGGCCCGACGCCGTGCAGAGCTGCTTCTCCTGGTAGCGCGGCGGAAGCGGGCTCGGGCACGGCGTGATGATGGTGCGGAGGTTGACGTAGTTGGTCTTGTACACCTGGATGGTGCAGTCGCCCGCGGGCGTGAAGACGAGGCGCTGCAGGTCGTTGCACTCGGGATGGTCGCCAAAGCAAATGCTGAGGTGGCCGGCCGTCGCGCTCATCTGGAGGAGCGACTCGAGGATCCAACCCGTGGGCCCGGGAAAGGCCTTGGCGCAGGCGTACGTCGCGTCGGTGAGCTCCTTGTTGCACGTGCCGGGCGGAAACTGCGCGGCGGCGGTCGCGAGGACCGCGGCAACGGTGAGGAGGCGCTGCATGTTGTTGCAAATCAAAAATGAGCTGGCGGCGCACAAGCCTCTGAACCCAAGGAATCGAGGCGCATAAACAAGTGGATCTAGTCGCATGCCACCCAAGGGGGCAGATGATAGCTGGCCTCCGAAGTAGCAAGTTGTGCAGCAGCTGGCTCGTTCCTCCTACCACACTCCTGCCCACTGGGTGCTAAAACAGAGATCTGAGAGCTGGTCTATATCCGTCCTAGCGATCAGAAAGCAGCGCTGAGTACCTCTCCTGCGCTCGTATATATATATATGAACGTGTTTCGCGTTATCTTCGTTGTTACAAAGAGTTCGCATACGTAGAGACTAGCAATCTCCTTCTTCTTCATTCGCTCGCCGGGCCGTGGCTGCGCAGGCGGCGGCGCGGGGCTGCATCTTGTTCTTCTGTAGTCGCGCGGGGACGCTTGTGGCCGCGGGTGAGGCCCATGATGACAAGTTCCGTAGATTCCTTCCAGGCGTCGCGATCGGCGGCAAAGCTACGCAGTTTGTTGAGGTCCTCGAGAGACGCCAGCGACTGAGGCGGCGTCAACGACTGGAGGTCGCGGTGCAGGACGATCGGCAACGTGATCTTGGTGCGGCCTAGGAAACGGGGCGCCTCGGGAGCGGCAAAGAAGCGGGCGGCGGCAATGTTGGCAGGGACGTCTTTCTTCAGGCGCAGCACGTGGCCCAGCAGGCGCCAGCGTTGGCGGGCGACGATCTCACTCAGCGGCACACTCTTACAGCGCTTGTAGAGCGCGACGTCGCCGAGCGTGTTCGGGTAAAAGATGCCTAGAAGACGACGCAGCTGCCGGCGATGGAAGCTGTCAAGGCCCGCCAGACTTGTTGGCGTCAGGGCCCACGTGCCACAGTTGTACAAAAGGACCGGGAGCACGTAGCACTTGTACAGCCGCACACGGTTGCCTTCCGAGATGAGGCCTCGACGCATCCAGATCTTCCACATGTTGTTGAACGCCTGCGCTCGTGTACGCCTATATGCTGTGTGGCCTGAGCACATCCGAGCAGCGACGGAAGAGTCATGAACTGCATCTGCAACTGCAACTCAATTGAGCGTACTAACAAATTGAACAAAGTGGACGCATTGCTGTCTATTCCCTAGCTAATAGAAGACCCTTGGGCGTCAGCCAAGTCAATTATGCATGGATCCTCATTTGACCCCCGTACAATACACAATGTTGTACGTGTACGCGTACACAACGTACGGTCGTAGGCTAAAAGGTTTGATTGGCTCTTTCCCAGCCAATCAGATGTCCACTTGCCATCCCCTTCATCGCCCTGTGGTACAATATATTGTAGCAGGTGAGAGCGACGTGGGCGAGGTGCGTCTTAACGCGTGGTCGGGATTGATGACAGCGACTGCGTCATGGTACCGCTCCGCTGCGACAACGGCGGCGGCGGTCGGCGCGGCTCGCGGCCTCTTGTCGACCATCGTCTTTTGCGCCTCAAAGCCGCGCAAATGAACTTGCACCACAATGCCATCCCGACGCTCTCTGTGTGAATGCAATCGAGAATGCCCATTGAAACTCAAAACTGTTGTATGTTATGGAAATGAAACATGGAAATAAGATCTTAGCTCGAGAATGCATCAATGGACCACATCTGGTTGGGGTTGTTGGGGGTGCACGCCCACATCTGCGCGTGGCGATCGGCGTACGTCGGGTCGGCGTCGAGGCACTGACCAGCGTGGGTCGCGTGCTCGAGTGTCTTGGTGGTCGGGTTGAAGTTCCACTTTTGGTTGGCGTTGTTCACATCGCAGGCCCACGTGTGCACCTTGAACTTGCCGTCGGCGCTGTCCTTGAAGGCGTCGAGGCACTGGTTGTTGCTGGCGACCTTGAACATCTTGTTGGGCTTGTCCCAGACAAAGAGCTCGTTGAAGTTATTGGCGGGCGCGTTGACAAAGAGGTTGGCGTAGTACTCGCTGAGGCGGTGGCCGCGCGCCGACGAGAGGCGGACGTACTTGGTCTTGGTCGTCGTGCAGTCGACAAACGACGTGCTCGAGAGCTGGCCCCAGTTGCACGGGCCCAGGCTCGCGACGGCGCCCCGCTTGAACTGGTCGGTGCTCAGACAGTAGGTCGAGAAGCCTGCGTCGGTGGTCGTGACGCGGTCGCCAGCGATCGTCCATTTTTGCAGCTTCTTGGACCCGTCGCAGGGCGCTGTGCGCACAATGCCGTAGCCAAAGTTGGGCTGCGGCATGTTGGGCACGGCCTCGAGGCACTGGCCGTTGCTCTTGGCCATGAGCGAGCCGCCGGTCGTGTTGAAGACGAAGACTTCGTTGCTGTTGGTGCGCACCACGTCCGTGTACACGTTGCCGTAGTACTCGGACGCGACGAGGCCCGACGCCGTGCAGAGCTGCTTCTCCTGGAGACGCGGCGGGAGCGGGCTCGGGCACGGCGAGATGACGGTGCGAAGGTTGACGTAGGAGCCCTTCCAGACGTTGATCGTGCAGTCGCCGGCGGGCGTGAGCGCGAGGCGCTGGAGGTTGTTGCACTCGGGCACGTCGCCGTAGCAGATGCTGAGGTGGCCGGCCGTCGAGCCAATGTTGGCCAGCGCCTCGCCGAGCATGCCCGACGGGCCGTTGAAGACCTTGGTGCACGCGTAGGTCGCGTCGGTCAGCTCCTGGTTGCACGTGCCGGGGACCTGGGCGGCGGCGGTGGCGAGAAGCACCGAGAGGAGGTGCGCGCACTTCATGTTGATGGACGAAATTGAAAAGTGAGTGGCTCCAGATTGCACTTGTACGGGCGGAATGGCTCTACCAGATGGTGCTGGCGCCAAAAATTCTCGGTCGACCAGGACGACGGCTCGTGTTGCAGCTGTACGTCGCTGACCACGCCGAGACCGACAACGATCCTGCGAGCATGGACCTGAACGCGGTCGCTCGCGACAGTGAGGATCGCGGCGGAGCCAGCTCACGTTGCAGTTCGTTCGAACCTGGCGCATGAAAAAGCGTGCAAGGTGCGATGCGGCGCTGCTTGGTCGGCGTTCGTTCGTGCGCTGCGAGGCTTTGCGGCCTCCTCTCAACCCAACACGCTTCATTTTTCAAGCGCCTTTGCTTTGCACGTTTCTTGTCGTCCAAAGTAGGTACCATTCCACCGGTTGTCGCACTTGAAGCTTCCGAGCGCCTGTCGTCGGTAGCCCAGCTGCTCGATTCCGACGGCTTCAATCCTACAGCCTTCCTGTACGCCCCGATGCACGAGACTTGGTGGCTTCAGCGCCAAGCAGACGAGAAAGTCAGCGCTTTCTGTTTCTACAAGGCGTGAACGGTTGCCGGCAACGCGGGGTGCCGGGTTGTATTGGTGTATGCGCCAAGTGCCTGTTTTATGCGACACCAAGCTCTTGTCCAAGTTGAGTGTACGCGGCTCTACCGCCCGAATCGTCGACGCTGCGACAGTGGTCGCATGCCATGCAGCAAACGAGTCGGAGCCTCACGAGGTACCTGCCGATGGCCTAGGAGTCGACGCTACAGGAATATTGATTTTGCGTTGCACTGCAGTCCCTTGAGGCTGCGCGGTCGCAAGGGCCAACCACCTCGTCTTCGCGCCAATGAGATCGTGGAAGCATCTTCAACTGCGACAGATTCACTCACTTGCGCCAGCGCCCAAGCTACTGTCGACGAACTCGAGGCGGTGCATGGTACCGAACCCTGGCGAACGAATGTGGCAAGCGTCTCGGACACGACCAGCGACCAGGTGATCGTGCACGTGATGCGGTTGCAACGGCTTGGGTGCCAAGGCTCGCCAATGTCGAGTTTGCACTTCCGAACGCGTAGACCAAACATTTGCATTCTATCAACGTATCAAATGGCAAGTACTGTCGGGTGGTCCGAGTACAGGAGCCTGCGTACGACCTCGAGCGAGCTTTCACTCGGCGAGTGGGGTCCACCACGGGATGGATCTCTCCGTGCGCAGCTCACTCCCAACGACCAAGTGCTGGTGCTGACTCCCACGCATTCAGGCGTAGCACTACGTCTGCGAAGTCTTTCAGTTAGTTTTTGTGCTAATTCGATTTCAACGCGAACACGTTTGATTGATTGATTGATTGATTGATTGATTGATTGTATCAAATGGCAAAACTAGGTTTCGACAAGGTCCCAGTGGCCCGTCGATGGCTGCCACCGGTAGCGCTGCTCTGCACTGAGAATTGCCGTGCGCTCGTCATCACTCAGGTCGAGGACGGCTCCCGCCGCGTCAAAACGCGCCTTCAAGTCGGCAACGAACTTGGGGCCCTCGGCTGCGGGCGACGTCGAGAATCGCTGCAGGAGCTCGGCGTCCGAGAAGCCCCGTACATGGGCGAGATACTGGCGCATGCGTGCGGCCGGGAGGTCCGAGTGCATCCAAAAGCTGCGGTACGGGCCGACGACGCACTCGAGGGCCGGCTCGGCCTTGAGCACATAGAGCGGCGTCGCGGGCGTCGACGTCGTGCGCCGGAGAAAGTTGGGACCGCGGTACGCGCCGGGCGCGTAGTCGATGGGCGCGAGCTGTGCATCGCCGTCCAGAGTCGGCAGCGCGAGGAGGCCACGGACCTTGGGCTGCGACGGCGACGACCCTGGCACCGTGTTGGTCTGGCCGGTCGCCCAGAGGAAGATCGAAGAGGACGCAGGTGCTGCGTGCATGGCGTCGACGATACTCGCGATGATGCCGGCGCCGACGTCGCCTTCGTCCATGTAGCCGCCGACGACAGCGATGCGCGTGTCGACGGCGCCGAGCGTGCGCTGCCAGTGCGCAAAGAGGAAGGCCACTTGGCCCGGCGAGTCGACGTGCGCGAGGCAGAAGCAGGTCGGCGACTGGAGCACGAGGATGCAACACGTCGTCGCGTCGTCCGAGGCGAGCGCGAGCGGCGCCGACGCGAACGAGTAGGCGGCTTCGCCCTGCGCCACGTAGAGCACGGGGAATCCGCGCGCGTAGCTCGAGTCGTCGGTCGTCGCCAGCACCGGCGCGCCGAAGAAGGCGTCCGCCGCAGCGCAGAGCGCCGGCGAGGCCGCGATCTCGTCCGCCGTCGTCGTCGGCGTCACCAGCATTGCGTGCGATTGTGGGCACGCCCCCTCTTACCGCCCGTGCCACAAATAGCCACCTATAGATCTGATATACCACATTTACTAGCTTTTCACGCTCCCAACCTTCGCATGAGGCCAGCCGGGCTCGCGCTTCTTCAAGTCGGTCGAGCATCTGCGCCGGACGCGCTCCATTCCAACGTGTTGGCTTTATGGCGCGGAGCTGTCGAAGAGGCTGTGCTGCAGTAGTAATCAGGCACGATCATCTCGCCACCGCATTCTTCAATTCGCCGCCTACCATGCTACGTCCACTGACCATCGCCGCCGTCCTCGCGACGGCCACCGCGCAGCTCCAAGAGAAGAGACTCTGCACGGCGACCGGGCTCATTGTCTCCGAGTTCTACGGCAATCTCTACGCGGACGTCGTACGGTCCAACAGCAACGAAGTCTTTGCTTACAACCCCACGGACAAGACGCTCATGGCCACGAGCAACGGCGAGTGCCTCGAGGCGCAGCCGTTCCCGCCGCGCCCGTACTTGGGCTACGGCGCCTTGAGAACCGCGCCGTGCTACCCGTCCAAGCCCATGCAGCAGTGGACGCTCCAGAACGACCGCGTCTACATCGCCGAGTCCAAGTCGCTGCCCGCGTACTGCATTGATGCGCACTCGATCTTCCAGCCCGGCGGCAACGTTGGCGTCGGGCCGTGCGACTTTGAGAAGGTGACGTCGGCCACACTGCTCGACTGCACGGTGGCCAAGACCAAGTACGTCGCGCTCAAGACGCTCACGACCGGCAAGCGCCTCAGCGAGTATTACAACAGCCTGTACGCCAACGTGCCCGCCAACAACTTGAACGAGATCTTTGTCTGGGACAAGCCCAACAAGATGTTCAAGGTCGCAACCAGCGGCAAGTGCCTCGACGCATACAGAGACCCAAAGAAGATGTACCACATGCACATGTGGGACTGCGACGTCGCCAACCCCAACCAGAAGTGGAACTACGACCCGAGCACCAAGACGCTCGAACATGCGACACACGTTGGCATGTGCTTGCACGCCGACCCGACGTACTACGACTTCCGCGCGCAAATCATG
Organism: Saprolegnia parasitica CBS 223.65; assembly: GCF_000151545.1. Classification (NCBI taxonomy): domain Eukaryota; phylum Oomycota; class Saprolegniomycetes; order Saprolegniales; family Saprolegniaceae; genus Saprolegnia; species Saprolegnia parasitica. The sequence continues at coordinate 284,161 of NW_012156428.1, forward strand.
CCCTGCACCGCCAACAACCCCCTCCAGCAGTGGACCATTGGCCCGCTCCTTGCTTGATACATTGATATCTCTCACTAAGATATTCTTATTTGGTGCATAACTACATACTGGCTTTTCATACGAGCCAACTAGTATTGTACATATAGAACTGCTCTACCGGATCGGTTGAGAGTCGTCAACGCACGCTTGGACCGAGGCGGGAGGTGCCATTCGTATGCAGCTATTGGCACACTCTTCTTTAAAGCGCTGACATAGACAGAGAGAACGACCACATGCGCCGACGACTATAGCGCGAGGATGAACACACGTCGTCTTCAGCATTCGAGTGTTGAACAAGTCGGCGGTGGCGCCATCTTCGTCGCAGTCAACGCCAGCATTGTGGCTGCCACAAGTAGTAGCTGCCAATGCCACAAATACATAAATCACCCAAAACAGGCCAGGCAGAGCACGAGGCTTCTTCAACTCACTCGAGCATCTGTCCGCAACGCGCTCCATTCCAACGGGTTGATTGTGTGGAGCAGAGCAGCTGTAGAGAAGGTTGAGAGAAGGTTGCGATGGGCCCTTGCCAAGTGCAAACTCGCCACTTCATTGTTCAATTCACCCCGTCCTCTGCAATATGCTGCGCCCACTGACCGTCGCCGCCGTCGTCGCAACTGCCGTCGCGCAGCTCCAAGAAAAGAAGTTTTGCTCGGTGACCGGGCTCATTGTCTCCGAGTACTACGGCCGCATTTACACGGACGTTGTCCGCTCCAACAGCAACGAAGTCTTTGTCTACAACGCCACGGCCAAGACGTTGATGGCCAAGAGCAACGGCCAGTGCCTCGAGGTGTACGCCTACCCGCCGCACCCGTACTTGGGCTACGGCTCGTTGAGCACGTTGCCGTGCGATGCGTCCAAGGCGCTGCAGCAGTGGTCGCTCGAGAACGACCGCGTCTACATCGCCAAATCCAAGTATCTGCCCGCGTACTGCATGGAATCGCACAACGCCTTCCGGCCTGGGTCCACCGCCGGCGTCGGGCCCTGCGACTTTAGTGAGGTGGCCGCCGACACCGTGGTCGACTGCGCGACCGTCAAGGACAAGTACATCACCATCAAGACGCTCAAAACCGGCAACCGCCTCAGCGAGTACTACACGGGCCTGTACGCCAACGCGCCCGCCAACAACGCCAACGAGCTCTTTGTCTGGGACAAGCCCAACAAGATGTTCAAGGTCGCCAGCAACAACCAGTGCTTGGACGCGTACAAGGACGCCAACGGCAAGTTCCAGGTGCACACGTGGGCCTGCGACGTCAAGAACGGCAACCAGAAGTGGAACTTCAACCCGACCACCAAGACACTCGAGCACGCGACCCACACTGGTCAGTGCCTCGACGCCGACCCGACGTACACCGATCGCCACGCGCAGATGTGGGCATGCACCCCCAACAACGCCAACCAGCAGTGGTCCATCGACACCTTCTATGGCTGATTGCATATACTTGATACCTTTCGTGTCATTAAATCCCAATAACGTGGTTTTTGGGAGCGAAACTAGCAGCGTTTAACTGGAGCTTGCTCGTCCTGAACCTGGAAAAGGCCGGATTTACACGCTATGACAGTGTCAACATGCGATCGCAAATGACTCTGTTCAGGCTCGCAGCGCTGCAACGAAGTGGGGTCGGGTTGCTAGCGTAAAGTGCAATGTCGACAACTAGGGAAGCATTTGGCTCGCGGCGACGAGCTTTAGTGTAGCCGAGCTGACGACGAAATTGGCTTCGTTGTGGCTGGCGAGCTCTTAAACAACGACATCATTTCTCTTGAGCGCCGTGGTGCGGACCAGTCGCTCTTACTCGAAGCCGCCTTGGCAGGCGTCTCTCTGGATGCGCGCGAGTCGATCTTCTCGAGCGCAGCCATCTTGGCTGCATCGGCCTCACGGGCGCGTGCTGTCGCATGGCCCCAGCTGTCGCTGCGTGGCTCGTCTTCCTTGGTCGGCTTGTCCCTCTTGGCGCACCGCCATAGCCTCAGTCAGCGCGGCAGCATATAACGTTAGGCTCGTCGCATCGTGACGCTTTTGCTCAACGTAAATCTTTGCACGCTGACCAATCAGAACGCAGATCCACTGTGCATTTTGCCCAATCAGAGACTACTCGATGGCCCATCGGCGAGCACCTGCTGGAGCAGCAGATCGCCCACGCATTATCCGTGGGCTGGTGTCTATTACCAGGAGGCTTCTGCCATTTTGAGTACGACGATGCAGCCCGAGTCGGAATGCATAGCTTGCCGTTGCTGGCTTCTCGATCGCACCAGCTGCGATAACGCCTTCTCGCCGCAAAAAAAGTGGGCAGCCGAATGATATGCGTGAAGAGGATCGGGATGCTTCCATCCTTTCGACAGCTCCTTCGACGCTGACCACTTTGCGACTCGCCACCTCACCCACAGCAGCATGCACCGTTCGCTGCTTCTGGCCGCGCTCCTCGCGTCGGCAGCTGCGCAGTTCACGCCTGGCACGTGCAACAAGGAGCTATCGGACGCAGCGTTTGCGTGCGCCAAGCTCTTTCCTAGCCCGTCGGGGTCGCCAGCCGACTCGTTCAACCAGATTGCGTCGCCCGACGGCCACTTGCGCATCTGCTACGGCGACGTGCCCGAGTGCAACGACCTCCAGCGGCTCGCGCTGACGCCGGCCGGCGACTGCACGGTCCTGGTCTGGAAGGGCGGGTATGTCAACCTCAAAACGGTCATCTCGCCGTGCCCGAACCCGCTCCCGCCGCGCCTCCAGGAGAAGCGGCTCTGCACCGCGACGGGGCTGATTGCGTCCGAGTTTTACGGCCGCATTTACACGGACATTGTCCGCAACAATGCCAACGAAGTCTTTCTCTACAACGTCACCGCCAAGACGCTCGTCGCCAAGAGCAACGGCCAGTGCCTCGTCGCCGTGCCCGGCCCGCCGCACCCGTACTTGGGCTACGGCGGCGTCATGACCGTCCCATGCCAGCCGTCGGCGCCGCTGCAGCAGTGGACCATCCAGGACCAGCGCGTTGCGGCGACGACCGCCGGGATGGCCTCCTTCTGCCTCGACACCAACCCGTTCCAGCGCGGATCGGGCGCCAGCGTTGGGCCGTGCAACATGGGCGCTCTCTCGACGACAACGTTCGTCGAGTGCGCAAGCCTCACGACCTCCTACATCACCATCAAGACGCTCACGACGGGCCACCGCCTCAGCGAGTACTACACCAGCCTGTACGCCAACGCGCCCGCCGACAACTTCAACGAGCTCTTCACGTGGGACAAGCCCAACAAGATGTTCAAGGTCGCCAGCAACAACCAGTGCTTGGACGCGTACAAGGACGCCAACGGCAAGTTCCAGGTGCACACGTGGGCCTGCGACGTCAAGAACGGCAACCAGAAGTGGAACTTCAACCCGACCACCAAGACACTCGAGCACGCGACCCACACTGGTCAGTGCCTCGACGCCGACCCGACGTACACCGATCGCCACGCGCAGATGTGGGCATGCATTCCCAACAACCCTAACCAGCAGTGGTCCATCGACACCTTTTATGGTTGATTCCTTGATACTATGGGGTTGATACTTTTAGCGAAAATACATGTTAAGTCCTTCGCTTACCTCCATGCGCTTCGAGGACATCGCAGCGAGCAGTCGCACGTACTATGTTGGAATGTTCACGCTCGTGCTGTGCCTCAGTCTCGTAGCAGCCGTGGCCGAGCCAATGCAATGGTACGAATTAGAAAAGGTGCGCACGAATTACGTTAAAACGTACTCGGCGGCGACAGTTTCACTCGACGATGGCCTGGCGCTGGGCCGCGATCAGTAGCGCGGTGGGCATGGCCTTGGCCGCCGGTACGCTTGCCTGAGGCTGCCAGCTCGAGCTCATGCAGCTACTACCATGGTAGGACCTGCCTTTACGTCGACGCTCGTGCAGCTCGACCGGTGCACGCCGTCGTCGACGACCGCGGCTTGCCTCGCGTACGAGCGCTGCAAGGCGACGCATCGCTGTGGCCGCGCGGTCGAAGGTACCGCTCCGTCGCCGCCAAGTCTCACGCATGGCTAGAGTACACGATCGCGACGGCGACGCTGCAGAGCTTTGGGCAGCAGTTTTCCGAGGGCAACCGCACGGCCATTCCGCTCATGAACGACTTTGAGGACTGGAAGACGGGCATGCTCGGCTGGCGCATAGCGCCCAGTACGTCGTCTGGTTCGAGGACGATGCAGTAAGGAAGAGACGTAGGCTTTGCGCCGCCGACGCCCTTTGGCCTCTCCTCGTTCGCGTGGCCGGTCCTCGGGTCGCTCGAGCTCGCGCACGGGACGCTTCTCATTGACACGACGACCGCTCGCATCAGCGGCGACGTCACTCTGCAGGGCGTCGTGACGCAAACGGCCGCCAACACGACGGTCGCCGTCTTCAATTTCCTCACGCTCTACCTCGTACTCCGCTGTTGAGATTTCGTTGAATTTCATCGCCTCTTGTCTAGGGCGACCAAGTCCGCGTGCAGCTTAAAGGCGCCAACGCACTCGCGCTCCTCAGTCGCAGCAGCGCGGTCATTGACACACCGCTCGTCGCACCGTCGGGCATGCTCGGGGGTTCCGGGGGGCGGGTACTCGGCGCTGTACAATACCAACGGTCCTGGCAGCAGCAGCGTGCGCGCGTACGTGCATACCATCTCAACAACGGCGACGGTCGCGCCAACGATCCAGCAAGTGACCACCCGCGCGGCCCCGGGCCAGACCATCCGAGGTATCTTGTTGGTTTTGCTCGCTTTTTTCAATTTTCGACCTGTAGGAAGCTTTGTGCTGCAGCTGCGCCACGTCAATTCATCCGAAATTCCCTTTGACGCGTCGGCGCTCGACGTCAAGCGAATCATAGAAGACAGCTTTGCGTCCGTCCACGTGGGCGTGGTCGAAGTACGTTCTTGGTACAGCCTTCGTCGACTAACGTGGACCATTTAGGTCCATAAAATCGGCCAAGACGTCGCCAGTGTGGGCCGCACGTGGCGCATCACGTTCTTGACGGCCGCCGGACAAGTACCGCTGCTCGCGAGCTTTTCTCGACTCACGGGACTCGACTCGACCGTCGAAACGAGTCTTCTCTCCCCAGGTTGGCTTCGTGTCAAGTATAAGACTCTGTACTGATCCAATCGTAGGCAACCAACTCGACGGCTTCTTTCGCCTTGGATTCCTTGGGCAGCTGTCGCCGCCGATTGCGTACAACATCAAGCCTCGCGCGTTCGAGGTAGGTCATGTAGCACCGTCGTCTCGTCTCCTCACTCGGTTGACACTCCGTAGTCGCTCTTACTCCAGGCTTTCAATCTCACGACGGCGTACGTGCAGCGCTCGGACCCACTCGACCAGTGCGCCCAAGGAGGTGCAATTCTGATCGTCTGTCATGCGGAAATTAAGACACTTGAAAGTAGGCATCGTTGGCCAGCCAAGTCCGAGTGAGCCTGCGTGGCTCTTGCCCGACTCGGCCAGTCCGTCGCCGCCGCTCTGTGGCTCAGCGCCGTCCACTGTGCGCGGCTATATCTGGAACGTTCAAGTCACAACGACGCGGTGCGAATGGTTGTGCGATGCTTGCTACATCCCTTGGACTAGCGGCAACGTCAGCCCCACGAGCCCCACAACGTTCTTGACGCCGACACCTCTCGACGCGTTCGTGGCCGTCACCGCCAACTCGGAAGGCCCAACGCTGCTCGGCGCCGGCGCCTCGGTCATCATCTCGAGCGCGCTCGGGTTTTCCATGGCCTACGGTACCTCGCGTCGCGGGAAGTCGACCTCACCTCCCGGCAGGTGGGGCCGGTGGTGCTTACGGTGGTGTTGGTGGCGCTGGATATAGCAGTCCACGACCTCCGTTGACCTACGGGGACGCGGTAGTCTGCCCATACTGTCGGTATCTGCTAGATGAGCTGCTAGGCGATATCAGACCTTATTGGCGGAAGTGGCGGCGCCGGTGGCGGCCAAGTCGCCATCGATATTTTGCCGCATCCGAGACCCATCCTAGGGGGCGCAGGTGGCGGTACGCACGCGACGTGTGGCATTTGCCGTGTGTAACTATACCACTAGGTGCCATGTACATTGGCGCCGTCAATGATGTGACGATCGGACCGTCGGGGCTGCTCACGGTAAATGGCGCCCCGGGCGAGGCCGGTTTCTTTCCCGGCGGCGGTGGCAGGTACTTGAAACCTTGATACTTTTTCTCGAGTTGCCGGCTGTGTCTAGTGGCGGATCGCTCGTCGTGACCAGTGGTACGAGCGTCCACGTCCTCGGCGTACTCCAAGCGGTGGCGGCGCTGGCGGCAGCAGCAGCCAATATCCGCTCGGCGGCGGTGCGGGTGGCGGCGGGCGCATCAGCATCCAAGCCCATGCCTACGCCGTCGCACCGACCGGTGCGATGCTCTCGCAAGGCACGCTGCACTTGGACCTTCAGACCCAACTCCAGTGTACTACGATTTGGGCTTTGGTTGCGTTTGAGTTTGATGCTAGTGTCCCACGACCCGTTTCGAGGCGCGGCCCAAACCGCCAAATCGCTCTACTTGGCCAAGTACACGTTGGACCCAAACCCGCGCATGGAAGGCCCCGCGTACGCGTTCCCGCCGTCGCGGCCGGCGCGCATCTCGTACTTTACGATGGTCGGCGCGACGCAAGAAGGGACGCTTGCTACGAACCGAGGTGCGATATTCAACGGCCTAAATTGAGATTGCTACAAGAAAACAAGGTGCGGTGTTTGGGGCCATCGGCGATGCCGACGCCACGACCTTCGTGTGGGCCATTGGACTCGTCAACGGCCGCTTCACGTACGGAGCAGGGCTTTCGAAGCACGCGCAGCCGCTTCGCGAGCTCTACACCGAACCCGTGGTGCCTTTCCGATGGTATCAAGTTGATGTTTTCATGGACTGGACACGCTACACGCTCTCGATCCGACTCAACGGCGTCACGGTGGCTACCAACGTGGCCTTTGCGACAGGTATCGATCGTATAAATGGAGGTGTGGGAGGCGCAACTCGGCTCTAGACACGCTCGCGACGGTCGGCATCTACCTCGTCGATGCGATGCAGACGTGGTGGGATGAGATCTACGTTGGCAGCGACGAGACGCTGCAGTTTGCATGTCCCCGCATGCACCCCGTCACGGGTCGACTCTCGGTGGCTCCGCGACCGCGGCCGCTTTGGAACCCGGCCGTTCTAGGGCCGACCACCGCGTTCAGCGCCAAGGTAGACACGGATGGAATTGCAAATGTTGTGGACATGTTGGCTAGGTCCGCCATGCAAGCCACGTCTCCGCCCGCGCTATCTACCGTTACAATGACGGCGGCTTGGTCCCGAACGATGGACCCGCGCACCGGTCGTACTTGAACGATATTCGGTACCAACTTACTTTTGGCATGGAAAAGAGGCCGAATCGCGTGAACCAGAGATGCGCGAACCTACGACGGGTCGGACGACACGCTCATCGGTCTCGGCGAGCTACTGCACGTAGCACTGCCAATGGACCCGTCGATCGTGCCACCGTTAACGCCCAGCCCGGACGCGCCGCCACAGGCGACCTTGCGCACCCCCGACGGTGCGACGGCCAGTCATGTGGGATGGCTCACGACGGAGTTCTATTAGAGACCGCCTACTGGTACAGTGAAGTGTACCATGGCAGTAGTGGCGGCATCGGCGCCTGCTCGACCCATGACGGCGGTCGTACGTGGCGCAACGAGGGCGTGATGCTGCATTTCGCCAACTTGAGCGACCCCTTTGGCAACACGCTGCAACGGTCGCTGCGCGGGTCGCGACCCAAGGCACAAGACATGCATGAAAATGGTTCCAGAACGTGGTTCAATTAGGTGGTTTTTAACGCGAACGGCCAATTTGTCCTGTGGCTGCACGTCGACAACGCTGCAAATCAGGTTTGGCTCCAATGGCGGTACGATAGCATGACCGAAGTCCGCTAGATGGGCTTGAGTGGCGTCGCGGTCGCCGCGTACCCCAACGGGCCGTTCCAGTTTCTTAGGAGCTTCTACCCGATGGCCGCGACCGAGGCGCCGGGGGGACAGCCCATCAACGAAACTCACGACCACACGGTCTTTTGCACCAGCAATACGGTTCTTCTTCTGCTGCGATGCACACAATTCACTGAGAAATTGGGTTGTAGGAAGCCTACCTCGTGCAGAGTTACTTCAAGACGGTCGAGTACTGGCTGCCGCGGCCCATCATGGACCCGCTCTGGGAAAGCGTCAAGCACGCGGACGGCTCGACGTACTTTGCGCTCAATTACCACCGCGCCTTCTTCTCCGATGCGTACGATGCACAACTTGTCTATGAAACGAAGGACACGATGGTAGGTATGACAACGTCGACGACATTTACCTCCAGCGCTTTCGGTCCGAAGACATTGACTGGAGCATCTCGTGCTGCAACCGCACAACGCATGTGTGCTCGACCAGCGTCGTGAGTACGTACTACCTCTCGAGTTGATAGATTGAACGTTGAGTGCGGGGTAGTTGCCAATCGGTACTGTCCGCCGCAGTACCGCAAACAAGTCAACGGCCAAGGCCAGGGCGGACGCTCGATCCAGTCGCGCTACAAGGTGCGACGACCCGACAGTCTCAACAACACGTTGAAAATGCACTGGCTTAGGACCCCAATGACCCCGAAAACAACGCGTTCCGAGCGCACTCGGTGCCGTCGCACACAGACTGGGGCTTCTCCGTCTACAACATCAAGGTCGACCGAGTTGATGCGGCCACGCTGACGAGAAGAGCGATGCGTAGACGTGGCGGGGCACGTACTTTGATGCGCTCTCAACCAACATCACGCGGCTCCTCTTTGAAACGTTTGCGGGCATGTCGAGCGCCTACGCGACGCCTCCGTCCCTCCAAGTGGGCGACCTCTCGGGTGCGATGCCGGCATAAACATCGTTCTCGCTAGGTCACGTACCCGCTGCCAGGCGAGAGCGCGCCGTATATCAACGTGACGGACCCGCCCAACGTCCTCGAGTTGATCCTTGAGACGATGGGCGTCCCGCTGCCGCGGTCGTTCGTCGCCAAGTTTGACGACTTTGATATCAAGTACATTGACGGGAACGGCGACGGCAAAATTACGCTGGACGAGCTCGCGACGCTGGTACCACACGGTGTTGTAGACACTGTATTTGACCGGCCGGTGTAGCAAACAAAGGCATCAAAGTGCTGAGCACCGCGACGTACAATCTGTTCCAGACAGAGTTTGCGGCACTGAAACGCGCCCAGCTCCAAGCGCTCAACCCGAACGGGGACGACAAAGTGACGTACGCAGAGTTTGCTGCGTGGATCGGCAACGACCCTGGCCTCATGTTTGACCGCTTTGACTTGGACAAATCCGGGTTTCCAAACACTGGATTTGTACAGTGTCTAATGACGCGATGGTAGGTACTTGGACGAGAACGAGCTCTCGCGCTTCTTCATCGACCGCCAGCTTCCGCGCTTGGACCTAATTTCGATCCTTCTGGACCCTGACTTTGACGGCCGCGTCTACTACGACATGTTTGAGAGCTTTGTCCTCAACGTATGTATCAACGTATCAACGTATCACTTCTTCGCCCTGACTTTATGGCATGGATAGGCCACGACGGTGCTCTTTGTGCAGTACGATTTTGACCGCTCCAACAGCCTTGACAGCGGCGAAATCGCACTGCTTGAAGCCGACCTCGGCGTCACCTTCCTCGACACGTCGGTCCTCGCACGGCTCGTGGACCCGACTTCGCAACTGTACCCTCACTTTGGTTCGTGATCTTATGGAGTCTTAGGTTGACCTTTTCCGCGTACCAGCAGTGGATGAGCGCTTCGACAAGCCTCGTCCATGACCGCGTCCAGCAGTACCCTGCGGCACCATCGCGAGAGCCTTGCAATGATGTTCTAGGTACAAAATCGACAATGCAATCGTGTCGACGCGACCCGACCGGATGACGGGCCCTCTCCACGTCGTCGAGCAGCGCCGGGCAAAATATCTCAGCATCTCACGCCTCGCACCCGACTTTCTCTCGACCGAGGTAGCAATTGTTGATTTTGGCTATTTTTGATGGTTTTCAACATTTCTGCACTAGGCCCTCGTGGTTGAAATGGAAGGCGACTTTGACGGCGAGGGCTCGCTCGTTGACTTTGCGCGCTTCAATATTCCCTTTGCCGATCTCAGTGCTCTCGCAACACCCCCGCGCACTGTACCCTTTCGTCAATTTCTCGGTAGACACATCGACAAGCATAACCTAACCCGCGCCATGATCTCCATAGCACCCGCCGACTTTGGTCACGTGGCGAGTTACTGGAACGGCTACCAATGGGAGCTCCGACCGTCGGCGCCCGCTCGCTTCACCTACGGTGCGGGACATTTCAAGATACATGTGACGTGAGCGCGTCATTTTAGGCACCGAATGTGCGACGCTCACGCCGACCAACAACGCCGACTGTCTACCGTGCGCGTCGCAGTCGCCGTACATGTCTCCGCTTGTCCTGCAGTACCAAAGCCTCGTGCCGACGCTGGACCAGTGTCGCAACGACAAGGCGCTCGATGCGTACATCAAGCAGTTTGACCAGCAAGTGTCAATCACGCTTCGGTACGATGCCTCGTCTTTGACTCGTTTTGACGATATTACGGCTTTAGCTTCCAGCAAGTGGCGCAGCTGACCTCGGCGGGTGTCCAGCCGCACTATACGCCGTGCTTCAACCAGTCCGAGTCGGTGCCGTGCGATGTGTTCCAGGCGTACGAAGGCGGCGTCGGCGATGCGTCGCAGGCCACACCGTGGAATGTGGCGTGGGACCGGAGTCCCCGCAACGTCGGCACGTCAACGAAATTGCGCGCGAGTCCGATGCAGTCCACGTCGTTTGGGCAAACCTTTGCCGAACGGTACCCGGATCGATCCCGAGCTCCGCCAAGTACACTCGATATCAACTCGACCAACGTGCCCGACCAATACGGCAACGTCCTCGGCGGTGGCTAGTGTTTCAACGTCAAAAATTGGCTGTCACTTTTGCACAAAAAGCCTCTAAGACTACAGACACCACGCCGACGGCGCGGCTGGTCGCTGGATCTCGTAGATGAGTGGCAGCGACGACTCGGGATCGAGCAGCTCTGCTTGCGGCGGACGTGTCAGCACATTAAACGGAAACGTCGACGCATTGCTAGCGTCACTGACGCCCCGGGTGTCCATGCAAGAGAGCAAGCTCAGTCGTAGCGTCTCTTGACGTTGCCCGTTGCAGTAGGCAACGAGGAAGCAGTCGGTGGCGCGCAAGCTGATGGTGGGGCAGTGCTTGAGGTGCGGATCGCGCTCGATGGCTTCGTGGATGCTGCCGCCGAGGGCAGTCGCCCCCGGTCGAAGGAGCCGAAAGCAGTCGAAAACGAGCCGGCTCTTGAAGTTGTTGTACGTGTAGCTGCTATAGTTGCGCCGGCGAAATGGGCTCGCCTTGCAGCAGCCTACAAGACACCACTGAATGCCACACCATTGGTAAAGAGAGGGATACAGCGGCGGAGGAACCCATAGAGCACGGGCAGGATCGCAATGTTGAGTGTATAGACCGCGATTGCCAAGGACACTTCGATTTGGTCGTCTCGGGCGTCCACGGCCGTAAAGTACGTAAACGACCACTGGTAGAACGCCACCATGGGCGGCAAGTGAGCGTTCAGCGACGTGAGGAGCGGGCCGTAAACACTCACAGCGATCGCGAGAAGCGTCGGGTCGACCTCGGCGAAATGGTGCTCGATTCGGTATCGCTTGAGCAGTTTGGAGACGAGGCAGAGACTCCAGTAGGCAAACCAAACCTAGTCAGGGATAGATGCCTTCGTGCACGAGCGGGCGTACTACCGTGCGGGAGAGGTAGGTGCCGCTGAGCAGCTTGATGTAGAGATCCGCGGACTGCATTTGTTGAATGACGGCCATGGCGAGGTTGGTGACACTGAGCCACACGTCCATGTAAAAGGCGGATGCGATCCATGGGTCGAGCAGTACGATGGCTGTCGGGTCACCCGCGAGTACTTCATAGGACCAAACGCCCGGCTTGTGGCGGTGGCCGCACCGACGCACCGCGTCTTCGAGCGCGAGAACGTGCACAAAATACCGATGCCAGAGGCGATGCCACACCAGCAAGGTCGTCGCGAGCCGGTAGAAAAGCTTGATCCAGGCCCACGAGACCCACGGCTGCGGCACGGTGGCGTATATCAACGTCACGACATGCGCGTCACTGGTGTTGCGAATGGCGTCTCCAGGCGTGAGCCAGAGGCAGCTGCGGCCATACGGGATACCGCAGATCACGTCCATTGTGCACGCGCCGGTCCAGTCGCGTACCATGGACGTATTGGCCGCTGCGAGAGTATTGCACACGAGCTGTAGTTGTTTTCGGCGGTAAAAATGAGTCCCGGCAGCCCCAAGAGATGCGTGGAGGTGCACATGTCCAGCGTGAGGTTCGCCTCCCGAGTGAGACGCAGCGTCTGCCGTCCGATCTGAGCGAGCGTGCTGTCGTCAACTACGTACGTCGCTCCCATCGGCAGCGTGCGATTGTTGTAGAGACCTTGGAGCAGACGTGTTAAATTGGCGTCCGAGTAGTCGCTCAAGGTGGACCGGAGGCGAGGTGACCATGGAAACGACTCGGAAATGTACGCAGAGAGCGGCTATGTCAAGATTTGAGCGATGCGCCGAGACGACGGCCTCTTACTGTGGACGAGATGTTGATGAGCGACGCAAAGCTGACGAACCACGCAACACGGTTGCGCCTCACGCGAAAGGTGCCGGCGTCGGCGACCTTGGCCATGCCCAGCGTTGAGAGGCCAGACACTCGAAATAGGCGTCCAGTAGTCTTGCGCGCGCCGCACGAGCGTTACTCGTTCATAGACAATATTCAACACAACGAACGAACCTTTCCGGCGACGACGACACTTGGCCCCGACGACACAAACGATCAAGTTGGACACCACGACACGTGGCACGACACTGCATCCCGAAACAGATGCTGCGCGCTTCAGATGGCGTCAGACGAGCGGTCACTGCACGTCATCAAGAGCGTCTCGACCTGTAGACGACGATTGTGGATCGAGGTAGAGCGGTCGATTGTGGCGCTCCGAATGTTGTCACCCCAAGCCTACATTCCATGTACTAGAGCTGGACGACGGTGGCTCGGTCTCGTGCACAACGGCAGTTTGAATAGTGGCAATCAAATCACCAGCATCAAGGTCGCGCGAACCTCTACCTCTACAAGCACCAGCGTCTCGTTTGGTCCAAGCTCGAGTGGGCTTCGTTCTCGCGTTGGTGCCATTTTCCACGGGGTTCAATTCCTTCCCTTAGGGGATGTAGACGAGGCAGTCGATAGGCCCCGAACCAATCGCACATGGACCCGTCGCGCTTTAATCGTATACCGTGGTGCGCGCGGGCGACCAGGCACGAGGCGTTTGCGCGCCAAACGCTCGGCGCCGTTCGGACGATTCGAATCCGGTATCTTTCCGGATAATCACGAGGGAACGCATCGGATTGGCCCACACGCAGACCTTTCACAATGGATATTGATACTTTATGCATACTCGAAGCTTGCGTTTACGTCTCGATATTACTGTGAAACATGATAGCCTCTGAGATCGGATCCAAGTCGACAGCCCCAAAAAGCACCAATCAAAACGAACCCGCCACAATTCAATTTCCCGTTTCAAGGCAGATGGAAGCGCTCGCGGACCATGCGCTCTTTGGGTACACGGTCCATGACATGCTCCTCAAGGAGTCGATCCACACGGTGCATGAGCTGCTCGAGGTAGACGAGATCGCATGATGGCTATGGCTCATCGATGCCTCCTAGTCGGCCGGCCACGAGCCCGACTTTGTCGAGATCCTCTCGGATGCACTCGACGACGTCGAGGAGAACATCCGGGCAGCGCCGTCGTCGCTCAACGAGTACGGCTACCTCCTCGCGAGCGTGGCCAACCTCCGTGACGAGGTCGAGTTCAGCCTCGGCGCCGCCGAGCCCGTCAAGGCCAAGGCCGACCTGGCGACGTTTGAATTTTCACAGGCCATCCAGTGGCGCGCCGACCTCCCGGCAACCGACGGCCACGCCGCCCTCGGGACGATTCCTGCAGCAGCGCCGCCCAGCGCGCCGTCCGAAGTTCGCTGTGACGTCTGCGCGGGCGACGTCTCGTTCGCCGACGACCGGATCGTCATCTGCGACGAGTGCGACGTACGTACTCCTACTCGTATGATGCTGTCAACGATACCATCTGGCCTAGGTCGCAGTGCACGAGTCGTGCTACGACATCAAGCGCGTGCCCGACTCGGCGTGGTACTGCCACTTTTGCGCCTCGAACCGCATCTCGTGCGAGAGCGACCTCGCAGCTTGCGCCGCCTGCAACCACCTCGGCGGCGCGCTCGTCCCGACGCTCAACGGCAAGTGGGTGCACATGGCGTGCACGCAGTACCTTCCGGAACTCTACTTTATCCACGACAAAGTCGAGGGCATCGAGCTCCTCAAGCCGCGGCGCAAGCTCAAATGCTCCATCTGCAAGAAGGCCGACAACGCAGCGTGCGTGCAGTGCTGCGCCGGCAAGTGCCCGACAGCCTACCACGTCATGTGCGCGCTTCGGTCCGGCGTCGCCTTTACGCGCCAAGAGGATGCGTACGTGAGCTACTGCAAGGTCCATGCGAAGAGTGGGGGCAACTTGCCCATTGCGCGCCACGACGCACCGGCCAAGCGCTCGGCAACATCAGCATCTTCGACGGCACGCCTCCTCGCACTACCGCCGTCGCCGCCTCTTCAACCGGCCACGGGACCGGTGTCGACACCCATCAAGCCTCCGACGCCATCCAAACCATCCATGACAACGCCCGTCAAGCCACCGACGCCGTCGAAACCACCCATGTCGACGCCGTCCAAGCCCACGCCGGTCAAGCCGTCAACGACCGAGGTGACGCCGGCCGAGGCGCCACGCAGCATCGCCATGAAGGCGCCGCGCCCCGAGTACTTTCAAACCAAGCTCACTGCGCCGGTGGCCAAGCCCAAGGCGCGCAAGAACAAGGAACTCCAGCAGCAGATCAAGGCCGTCGGCGCCAGCCTCTTCGACTGCCCCGTCTTTGTACCGATCGTGCGCTCGCACGGCGAGTACATCATGTGCCTCGTGCCAGCGCTGCCACTCGGGATTGAGTTTGACCCGGCCGCGCTCTTGCAGCAGAAGAAGTACATCGTCGAGTACCCGAGCGACCCGAGTCCCCACGGCGTGTTTACGTACGCGTACGCCCACGGCTACCTCGCCCCGTACCCCTCCCTACTATCACTACCGCTAGAGAAAACTTATAGTCTCCACTAGTGGCGACGAGCTCTGCGCGATCAACTCGATGCCGCTCGCCAACATCTCGCCGGCGCACATGAAGGACGAGATCCTCCCGCAGTGCAAGCTGCCGATCCAGTGCTGGTTCAAGAAGAAGGTGCCCTTACCCACAGACGGCCCGCGCGCAAGTGAGCCGAGCAGCGCCCTGACGCTGGATGCACCCACCTCGTCCAACGAAGAGTGGCCCTGGTGCTACCTCCGGTCGGACGGGAAGCTCGCCATGCCCCGCATTTGGTCGGTCTTTGATGAAATGTACCACGGCACGAGCGTCGACACCTCGGTCTGTCGCGATGGCAGCCAATCGCAGGCACTCAGTGTGGCAATAGGCCCTGCTCGAGTCACTGCGCAGTCCCGAGAGCCTGTATGTGATCCCACCCATTGGCTTCTCCGACGTTCCCGACGTCATCTACGAGAAGCGCAAGGAGCTGCACGCGACCAAAGCCGCGATACCCGTCGCTGCGCTATCGCCGCTCGACGTCGGCACGATGGTCAAGGTCGCCAAGCGCACGTGGCCGGGCATCAACAAGCTCGGCGGCACGGGGCGCGTCAAGGCCCGACGACCCGGTACGTTCGCATTGTCTGGACGGTCGTTGATGCTCATGGCGCGTCTCTAGTCGGCGACGGGTTCACCTACGACGTGGTGTACGTGCTCGGCGGACGCGACAACCACATCGAGCGGCAGTACGTGACGCCGGTGACGATGGACGACCCGGTCGGCGCGACGCCGTCGGACGCCAAAGACGCGACGCACGACGAGGCGTGGACGCTCAAGGCCTCTCTCGTCACCAAGGGCCCGATGCCCGGCATGGAGCCCGGCGCGACGTCGTTCCAAGTCACCTTTCGGGTCGAGCACGAGAGCGACGCGATCGCCGAAACCTCGAAAGCAACGATACATGCCCTGCCGGAAGGGCTCTCGCTGCGCCTTGATGCGGTTACCGATGTGCTGGAAGAAGGCGTGCCGGACGAGCTCGGTCCGCAGCTCCAGGCGCTGCACGAACAGCTGCGGGCGGTCGATGCGTCGACAAAAGCGACCTTTGAGAAGCTCTCGTCGCTCCTCGACCAGGAGAAGAAGCGCGCGTACTTTACGGCCATGGAAGGTAACACGCCTACAGCGGAGTACGATTCAAACATCAACACGTAGCGCTCACCAACCGGCAGTACGAAGAGATGTACGAGAAGATGATGGCGCTCCACGAAGAGCACTATGGACCTGTCAACCCGCCGCCGACCCCGGTACCTTGACTTCTTGTCGCAAAAGCCGACAAAGCTCTTGTAGAAGGCAGCCAAGAGCGTCGCGCTCGTGCCAACGACAGGCCAGGTGCCGGTACCAGCGCTCGACCACGCATCTGCCATCGACCCAGATGAGGAAGACGACGACGACGACGAAGACGTGGATCTGCCGCTCTTCATCACGGGCAAGCAAGAAGAGAGTTCGGCGACGTGCGTTCTGTGCCTCATCCCCGGCGGCGACCTCGCAGCCACGTCGTGCGGCCAAGTCGCGCACATCATGTGCCTCCTCTACACGCCCGAGACGTACTTTGACGAGCACCTCGGGTACGGCATCGCCAACGTCCCGGCCGAGCGCTTAAGCCTCGTGTGCGACATTTGCCGCAAGAAGGTCGGCGTCAACAAACTGCAGTGCGCGAGCAAGAAGTGCACCAAGTCGTACCACGTCCAGGTACGACATTCGAGTCCTTTTGGTGTAGTCCATATGAGCTCAAGGACCGTACTAGTGCGCCTACGTGCGCGGTCTCCTGACGACATATCCGTCGTTTGCAGGGTGGTGCCCCAAGCATCTGGCCAAGGCCGACCCACAGACACAAGCGTCGATCGACTGGCCGCCGCACATCAAGAAGCAGCTCATCAAGGAAGGCAAGCTCTTGGAAGACAACGACGAGAGTCTGCTTCTGCCGCCGCTGCCTGACGCCACTGCGGTCCCACCCACAAGCGCACGACGCCGCTCAAGCAGCAGAAAAACCAGCTCGGAAGCGCAAGTCGGAGATCGCGCCGTCGCCCAAACCGTCGCCGCCTGTCAGCGACAACGAGGAAGCGCCGACGCCAAGCGTGGCCTTTCGTGTGGGTGACACGGTGCGCGTCACGGAGCGGACGTGGAAGGGCATCAACAAGCCCGGCGGCGTCGCGCGCATCAAGAAGAAGCACGAAATCTCGGCCAGCGCCGTCACCTACGACGTCGAGTACATTCTGGGCGGCGCCGAGAAGGCAGTGGAAGCCATGTACATTGCGCCGCACGTGGCCGATGTGAGCGGCAAGAAACGCCGACGCACAACCAACGCCACGTACGAGTTTGACTAGAGATGGATACCTCATTAGTACACTATAATATATCGCCACCAAGATCATCCTCACGGCGTGACGCGCTGCAGCGTCGGCTGGATGCTCGTCCAGAGCTCGTCGTCGTCGTCCTCTGTCTTGGACGGCGATCGCAAGAGACTCGAGGTCGCTGCCTCGCTGCGCACATTCTCATGCTCGTCCAATGCAAGTCGATGCGGGCCGTAGCAGTACGGGCCACCTAGGTGTACTAAAATAAGAAGGACCCAGCGACTAGATGTCGCCCCTACCAGCGTGGGGTTTGTGGCCGCAGAAACAGTACGTGCACAGATCGACGTTGAGACTCCAGTGGGAGCGCACGGCGTACGTCTGGATGCAGGCCGTGCAGACGACCTAGAAGTGATGGTTGCATTGGGCGATTTCGTAGGTCGTTGGTTATAATACCTGGCGACACTTGTAGCAGTGGCGCTTGGAGCTAAAGACGCCGAATTTCTCGGCGCAGGCTTCGCAGGCGGAGATGTCATTGTCGGATTTGAACCCGCGCCGAGGCTCTTTGGCAATCGCTGCCAGAAGCGCCGGGAGCCGCGTGAGCGCAAAGTGGTGCTCGACGTTGAGCATCTACGCTCGTGTTTGAGATTTCACTTTTGAGAAAGTGAAAAAAAACGGACCTGGCTCACAATTTTTTGGAAAATGCGCAGCGAGACAAACTTGGGCACGCTGCCCGGGTCGGCGACGATGTACGTGTAGTAGTAGTCGAACTCGCCGTCTTGCGCTTCGAGAAACAAGTGGCCCGACTACGACGCTCACGTCAACTCTAAGAACTCTTGCGCGGAGGCTGCCACGTACCCGGATCAGCGCGCCTCGCACAATGTTGTGCGACTTGCGCAGCGACGGGCAGCAGTCCATCGCCACCGAGTGGGCGGCGCGGACGAGCCCCGCCGGCGCTCACCCGTCGCGGGGTCTGTCACCTCGATGCGCTGGAGCACCTACAGTATTAACGCCTTTGAGCGAGGACGCGGAACGAAGTCGACCTCGAGGAAGCACGAGTCGCGCTTGAGCGTGAGCGCGGACGACAAGAACGGGCTCTCGATCGCGGCCCACTGGACGCTGGCGGCAATCACGCTCGAGTCGCGCGGTGGCAATTGGTACAAAGTCAGGCGGTCGAGGACGGCTTGGCCCACGACGTCGCCGTAGGTGCGGACCTTCTCCGGGGTCGTCAGAAGAAAGAAGGCGACGAGCTCGTCGATGGTCGTTCGCAGGCGCGAGACGCCCGTGAGCCCATACATGTCCGGGTCGACGAGATCGGTGCCAAAATGCAGCTAGCCATCATCATTGCCATACAGTAGATTTAGTACTGGGATCGAGGCGTGTACCGTCGCCCGGCGCTTGGTAGCTTCGTGGATAACCTCTTTTGATGGCGGTCGCTGGGCCATCGTGAGCGCATTGAGCGCCGTGTTGTGGCACACGGCGGCGGCGAGGTCGAGGAGCGCGTCCTGCTCGCTTCGCGGCAGCGGGCGGCAGTCGAAAAAGTCGCGCGGAAGTGGGAGGCTCATTCAAAATTGCAAACTGATAGTGCTTGCGGGTTTGCAGCGACAACAGAAATCATGGGGAGAAGATCCATCATATGAACTTGGAATTCGCGAACTTGACAATCGTTTACAGCGTATATGCGAGTGGATGTGCGCGCGCTGGGGATGCAAAACATGTGATTGGCGGATGGTATCTGAGCGGCCATCTCCACGCGGTGACTCGCGCAGCGGTGTCGAGTTACTCACTCTCTACCGCATTGAACGATTGGATCGCATCCGAGTAGATGTACTATGTACAAGCTTATATTCTGTCGAGTTAGTCAACATTAACATTTCGGCAGTCACCAACGCGGCTGCAGCGTAATACTTGGCTCAATGCTAGTCAACGGTATGGATATTTTGTGTCCCATCACCTGGTTTGACTCGTCCATTAACCCTTCAACATGCACTGGTAACTTGTTAATGAATTGCTTACCCTAGCAGGTCAGTACTCAGTCCACGAAGGCAAGGTCGTCATCTAATACTTGGATGCACGAGGTCAGACTCGTTGACGACGGGCGTATCAGCCGGTACTTCGCAATCAATATCTCCTGCTTATTTGTGCGAAAAGTGAACCGCTAGTTGCTGCACGCTCGCTTGAGCTCGTGATCGTTACATCTCTGAACCCTCGGTGTTGCATAACCCCGTTAAAGTGTCCAATGCTATGTTGGAGCGAACTGACATTACAAGCACAGTGCCTTGCGTATGAGTAGCAAAGCTCTGTGGTAATGTTTGGTTGGTGGGTTGATATGAGTTAGCGGCGTTGGGGGTGGGGGTGGCGCACGCGCACACCCCCGCTGGCAAAAATTGCGCTGTGGAGGAACCCGAAGGCACTCCTAGACCATTACAGCACCGGAGTGCATGAAGGCCTGCTCCGGCCCAAGTCAACCCCCGAGTTGATCAGGGTCGAGCTCCAGCCAGGTAAGTATGATCTTTCATATGAATCTCCTCAACGATTGCTAGAAACGGGATTAGAGCCCATGTGGTCGCCACGTACAAATGGACGACCGTTTCGACATGTCGCATTACTTTCGACAGACTTATCGACTTTCTGCTGGTTCACAAATCTAAAGACACAACTCAAAACACACTACATCGAGCGAACGTCGGGGTCGTGTTAGCTGCAGAGCTTATCCCAAGTGCAGTACAATTTACCACCACCCGCAACCGTACGGGCCGCAGCGCCAGGTAGGACCCCAGCGAGGACCCCAGGTAGGACCCCAGCGAGGACCCCAGCCACCATGGCCCCAGCGACCATGGCCCCAGCGACCATGACCCCAGCGACCATGGCCCCAGCCACCACGCCATTCCTGGTCAGCGTGTTCCGTCGGCACGTCCGGCGCTGTCGTCTCCTTCATCACGGGCGAATCCGGTGCTGTGGGGCCGGAAGGATCAGGGTTCGCCGCAGCGACAGCGAGCGCGCCGAGCATCGTGATCAAGCAAGTCGTCTTCATGAGCGCAGGAGGTCGGTAAATCCAATGTAAGGATCCAAGGACGGTTAGATTGGGCATTATGGAAACGCCCAGGAATGGCGCCAAGGTAGTCGCTATGCTTCAACTGGAAATGGCCGGAAAGGTCTTACCAACCACTTCACACGATACTCGAGTGCGTCAAACAAACGCTTGCTAGTCCGAGCAACCAACATCGACCAAGAAATTGAAGATTGCGACTACCTTGGCGCCTTCCCTGGGGGTTTCCTGGATGCCCAGACAATGCTCATGGCAGTTTTGCTGATGATTTTTTAATGATGGAATGGTAATGTCTGTTCTTGAGTCTATCGTGTCCGGGGTGCAGCTCTTGCGACTGTGTTTGTGGAGCCACACATAAACTACAATTGTAGTGCAAGCATCACGAACCTACTCCTTCTGGTCGACAAATTATGACTTGCCGAGGAAAACCGTTCAGATATTTTATCGTTTCGGATGTTCCACTTCTAAAATCGACGTCGCAAAATTTCTGTACCTTTGCAGGCACCACAGTCAAATCTACCATGTCCCCAACGACCTCTTCGAGCCCGAGAGCGAATGATTCCCCGGAGACGTCCAAGCGCCGCTACAAGGTGGCCAGTCGTTACCTAGCCGAAGGGCGTACCCACAAGCAGTCGTGGTTCCTCGCTTTCCGAGAAGTGCCTCGTGCGCAAATCGGCACCTCCACGCCCCCAACATCCCAGCCCAGCATCGTCGTGTCTCAGTGCTCTCAAGCGAGCAACTACTACAGCGCCGGAGCCACCTCGTGGACGAGTGGTGTCGTGAGCTCGCGCCTCGTGTGCCAAGTTTGCAACTATCTCAATAGCATGGCGGATGTGCGCTGCGAGCACTGCAGGACGGACTTGCCGGGGGCGGCCACGAAGCTCAAAATTTTGCTCAAGCGCGTGCAGGTGGTGCAGTCCAAGGGCGCGGCGATCGACGCCACCGTGGTGTGCCAGGTCTGCGAGACGCTGAACGTCATGGCGGACGCTGTGTGCAGGGACCCCGACTGCAACGAATCACTTCCGAACGACGCCGAGAAGCTCCGCATCGTCGTTCGCCGCATCGAACTTGTCAAGCACGCACCACAGTCCGCCTGATTCCGTTTCACGATGAGTTCGAGCAGACATTGTTTACACGTACAATAGTATTACTTATTCTCCTCTCTATTCGCAGCCAAGACGAGAAGAGCGTCGTAGACAATAAAGCAGTATTGCAGCATCCAGCATATGGTCATTGCCAATCGTTGACCGTGTTGAGCGGCCGACGTCTCCTTTCATCGACCACCTCGACGAATAAGTTGAGGCGTTGTGACTACCTTGGCGCCATTCCTGGGCGTTTCCATAATGCCCAAACACTGCCGTCTTTGGATCCTCACATTGGATTTGCCGACCTCCTGCGCTCATGAAGACGACTTGCTTGATCACGATGCTCGGCGCGCTCGCTGTCGCTGCGGCGAACCCTGATCCTTCCGGCCCCACAGCACCGGATTCGCCCGTGATGAAGGAGACGACAGCGCCGGACGTGCCGACGGAACACGCTGACCAGGAATGGCGCGGTGGCTGGGGCCATGGTGGCTGGGGTCCTCGCTGGGGTCCTACCTGGCGCTGCGGCCCATACGGTTGCGGGTGGTGGTAAATTGTACTGCACTTAGGATAAGCTCGGCAGCTAACACGACCCCGACGTTCGCTCGATGTAGTGTGTTTGGAGTTGTGTTTTCAGATTTGTGAACCAGTAGAAAGTCGATAAGTCTGTCGAAAGTAATGCGACATGTCGAAACGGTCGTCCATTTGTACGTGGCGACCACAGGGCTCCAATCCCGTTTCCAGCAATCGTTGAGGAGATTCATATGAAAGATCATACTTACCTGGCTGGAGCTCGACCCTGATCAACTCGGGGGTTGACTTGGGCCGGAGCAGGCCTTCATGCACTCCGGTGCTGTAATGGTCTAGGAGTGCCTTCGGGTTCCTCCACAGCGCAATTTTTGCCAGCGGGGGTGTGCGCGTGCGCCACCCCACCCCAACGCCGCTAACTCATATCAACCCACCAATAAAACATTACCACAGAGCTTTGCTGCGATGCGTTGGAGCAAGACGTAGCTTGCAATAGAATATCCCTGTGTTGATAAACTGATAGAAAACGACGCTCTCTACTTCTTCTTGTTGGTGACGTTGAACTGGAAGTGGATGATGTCACCGTCCTGGACCACGTACGTCTTGCCTTCCTGGCGGTACTTGCCGGCGGCCTTGACCTTGGCCATGCCGCGCTTGTCGCCTTCCGAGAGCTCCTTGAAGTCGTCAAACGCGACGACCTCGGCCTTGATGAATCCGCGCTCAAAGTCCGAGTGGATCACACCGGCGGCCTGGGGCGCGAGGGCACCCTTGCGCACGGTCCAGCACCGCACCTCCTTCTCGCCGGCCGTGAAGTAGTACATGAGGTTGAGCTGCTTGTAGCCGACCTTGATGATGCGCGGCAGCACGGACGGGGCAGCGTCTGCGACCGGGTTGGCGCGGTTGGCCCAGAGCTCCTGCTCGTACTCGATCGAGAACGGGATCATGACGCCGCCGCCGTGCGTGTCGATCCACTGCTTGATGGGCACGAGCCACTTGTTGCCCTTGCGGAGGAAATCGCGCTTGCTCATGTTGACGCAGTAGATGATGGGCTTGGTCGTGATGCAGGCTAGTGTTTTTCAATCGATAAGACCTTCTGCCAACAATGGTGCGGTACCGTACCCGGGATGAGCTCGTTGATCTTCTCGACCTCCGGCGCCGTCCAGCCAGCCTTGGAGGCGATGCCAACGTTGTTCTCGAGCATTTCTTGGACCTCGTCCATGACCGAGAAGAAGAGTGGCGGCAGCTTCATCGTCGGGTTTTTGCGCACGTCGGCCTCACGCGCCTTGCGCTGGCCAAGCACGTACGCCAAGTCCTTCTTGCAGAGCTCGCCCTGGATCGTCTCGAGATCGCGGATCGGGTCAACCTATCCCATCGGCATGAGCGCTCGCAGGACGAGCAGGCATACCGAGTCGTCGACGTGCACGACTTCGTCGCTCTCAAAGGCGCGGACGATGTGGAAGATGCCATCGACGGCCTGGATGTGCGAGAGGAAGGCGTTGCCGAGGCCGGCGCCTTCGCTGGCGCCGCGGATGAGGCCGGCAATGTCCGTGCACTGGAGGTACGCAGGGTACTCGCTCGGCGGCTGCCACACCTTGCAGAGCCACTCGTAGCGCTCGTCGGGCACGGCGCAGCGCGCCTCGTTCGGGTCGATCGTGCAGAACGGAAAGTTCTCGGCAGCCACCGCCTGCGCCGTGAGGAGGTTGAAGAGCGAGGACTTGCCCACGTTGGGGAGGCCGACGAGGCCCATCTTGAGCGAGTTGCCGGCGCGGCCGAAGCGGGCGGCGGAGGGTTCAGCTTCAACGGCCTTCTTCGGGGGCATGGTCAATATCGAGTTTTGTGTTCCTGCAAGCCAATGATACGCGCGTATACAAATCCCAAGGTCGTCCGCGGCCGGGGCATAGAACCGCCACATGACGTGGCAGCACAGATGATGACCAGAGACACGGCTGGTGCCATTTGATTGGCTGACGCCGGCAACGGAAAGACGGTCAAGGACGTCGCCGATCGACCGCGCAGTATGCACAGCCAGTCTGTGCCCGCCGCTTGTGCATAACAAACCTGGCTCAAGTCCATGTCTTGCAAGGATTGGTCTACGTTGACAGGCCACATACTAGTTCGTTGGCCGACTGAAGCTGCTGCTCTCTCGTGGCCACCTGTATCTCGCCCTCTTCCTCGACGTCTCGATGATGCCTCCTACCCTTCATCTAACATGAGTTTGCATCCTCGCCGTACTAGTCATGGTGGGTGCTGCCAGTCATCATAGGTCGCTGCGTGGTTCGGCCACGACCGGTCGTTTAGGGAGCCGCCGTTGACGATGCGGGAATTTTTAGACGCCACTAAAACGGTGCCTGCGGTTATTATGGGTCGCTGTAGGTGTGCACTTGTGCTAGCAGCACCGCGCCGGCGCAGCAGGTCATCGTACTCGCGTCTGCTTCTCCCCGAGGGCTTCTCCCTCGAGCTCCTTGGAGGTCGTCGCCAGCCTTCTCTGCGTCGGCTTTTCCAGCTGCATACTCAGTCCAAGTGCGCGCGGGCCAGCTGGCGCGAGGGCCGTGTCGCAGCGTCATTCAATGCAAACAATCAAACCTGCGTGACGTTTAATTATGTTTACCTGTTGTTTGTATGTATTTTTAATACTACAAAGAAAAGCCAGTGAATTGTTTCGAAACGTCGTGGGCGATCCCGAATAAAATTACTCACTATTTTTATCCTTCTTTTTCTCAACGGTATACTTGAAGTGAGTAACGCGAATAGATTGCGAATAAAAAAGAAAGATTTAGCCGCAAAAGGCCAGTTGCCCTTTAAGATGACGCACCTTCAGCCCCGCAAAGACCACCTCATCGGGCGCCCGCTGGTTCCGTTCTTCACCGAGGAGGGCCATGTGAACGCGTCGCTGCAGCTCTCATCGTACGCGCCGTCACCTCCTGCGTCGAGCGGTGCCTCATATGCCCCTGTAGCGCGGCGACGCATGAGGCCATGGACGTTGACGCCCGCGTCTGGAACGCCGAGCAAGGCTACTTTGAATACCCCGAACCAGCATGTACAGAGACGTCGAAGCGCACGCTGCTACTGACACCACAGCGCCTCGTACGCCCTTTGCGCCAGCGTCGCTAGCGGCTAACGGCGTCATCTGACTAGGAGGAGGAGCACAGCAGGTCGCGCGGCAAGACACACCCGACACCGAGCACAGAGAAACCGCGGTCCCCGCCGCGCGCAGGCTCGAACTCGAAGAAGCAACGCAGCAAAAAGCCAACGGCCGCCGTCGAGCCCCACATGCCCCCAAAACCGACGCAGCCCAAGCAACGGTCCCCGTCCAGCACAACCAGCAACAGCACCACCTCCAACACAAGCACGGGTCAGAAGAAGAAGACGACGCAGGCCCCGGCCAAGTGGGCGTGGTCGGCCTTCCAGTCATCACCCGACCCGAAGACGCTGCCGATGCCGCCGTTCCTGTCGCCGCAGCCGGTCGTCACGGAGAAGCCGTCACCACCGCCGCCGCCGGCTCCGTCGATCCAGATTTTACAGCGACCAAAGACGACAGCCACCAAGCCCGAAGACGCCATGACGCAGCAGCTGCGCAAAATGCTCAACATGGAGCCGTAAGCGGGTCGACGAGCCTTTTTTCCCTCGGAGACCATTGAGCGCAACCGCGTTGAATTAATGATCCGGGGTTTTTGGTTCCATTCCCGTCTTTCATTGCGCATCTTGCATAATTTAACAACTCACGTGATACCAGTGCGGATAGCAGGTACGTAGGGATACGAGCACATGCCGCGTCGCCTGGTACGCCTGCCAAGACCGTCCGCGAGAGGCAGGGGCACCCCTGGCTAGAAGCAGCAAGAAGGTGTGACCCCCTGCCGATCACCACATCTTGAAAGAGACTATGCCCGGAACGCGCCGTCTTGCAGCATAGCCTTCTAGCACAGCCTTGTGGGAGCTGGCATCGGCATTTTCTTATTAGGTAGCAGCTCAACCCGACAAATTAAGATACGACTTTGAGACCCGATGACCTGTATCATTACATGTATACAAAATCATCAAAACCATAAAATAATAAACATTTAACCCTCCATATTGTATACCGCGTAATAATGGATATTTTGGTACTTGAAGTGGCCACGGACCAGAACCTCGTCTCCGCGGCTGGCAGCGTCCTATACCTTGCCGCACACTGCTACATCATTGTACCCCTCATTCTTCAATTTAATCTATGAAAACGCCACCTTCCTCACGACAAGCGTCGCCCTTGCTGCTGTCGCAAGTGCGACTACCATCTGCAGTGCGGTACCGCCGTTCAACTACCTCTCGGCGTCGACGGCGCACCCACAGCTCGCGCCGGCCCTCGACGTTCTCAAGCAGCAGCCCATCGCGACGTGGTACACGGACCAGTACGCCAGCGACATCTCGGGTCTCATGGCCAAGTGCCAGGGTGCGACGCCGGCCATCGTCGTCTATGGCCTGCCGCAGAAGGACTGCGCCCACGGATACTCGTCGGCGGGTGGCAACGCCAACACGGCCGACTACGCCAAGTGGATTCAAGGGCTCATGAACCAAGTCGGGTCCAACCGCGACGTCATCTACATCCTCGAGCCGGACGCCTTGGGGCTCCTCGCCAACCACCCGTGCGCGACGCAGCACAACTACAAGGCCAACCTCCGCATCGCCATCGAGATGCTCGCGTCCAATCCGAAAGCCAAGATCTACGCTGACGTGGCGGCCTGGGGCGACGTTCCCAAGACGACAGCGCTTTTGAACGAGCTCAAGGCCGCGGGCCGCCTCTCCGGCATCGCCATCAACACGTCCAACTACGTCTCCAACGACAAACTCGTTTCCACGTGTGAGACATACTCGGCCGCGACGCAAGGCCTCCACTGCATCTTTGACACGTCACGCAACTTTAACGGATCGCCGTCCAGCGAGTGGTGCAACGCCAAGTCGGCGGGTGTTGGTGCGCCGCCGACCGCCGACACGGGCTACCCCCTCGTCGACTACTTTCTCTGGCTCAAGGTGCCGGGCGAGAGCGACGGCCAGTGCAACGACGCGGGTCGCACGAGCGACGCGGCCGCTGGGCCAGGTGCTGGCCAGTTCTTTCCCGATGGACTGGAGCGCCTTTGGAACCAAGGCCATTTCGTTCAGAAACAAGGAATGCCCAAGATCGGCGGCGTGTGGCCGCAGTCAACGACGGCCTCTCCGACGCCTTTGGTGACACCTGCGCCAACGCCTTTGGTGACGCCAGCGGTGACGCACGCGCCGACTGCAGCGGTAACAAACGCGCCGACTGCAGCGGTAACGACCGCGCCGGCATCGCCGACGACGACGCCTACGGTCACGACAACGACGCCGTCGGCAACTACAGCGTCACCGACGACTGGCCCAACGACAACTGCCCCAGCGACGCATACGACGGAGACGCCGGTGTCGACGTCCTACGACGTTCCTTTGGTGGATCACAGCACCGCGGGCTCTGTAGCGCACGGTGGCGACATTCTTGACACGCCGACGCCGCCCACGTACGACTCAAAGCCGTCGACATCGCAGACGTACACAGCAAGCACAGGCACGCACGACAATGGCACGGACTCGACCACGATTGCGCTCTCGTCTTTGGTCGGCGTCGGTGCCGTCGCGGCCGTGGCCGTGGCTGCCATTGCTCTTCGCAAGCGCATCACCGAGGACAAAGCCGCCTTGGAGCTCGAGCGCGACGCAAGCGGCATTGTCATTTTGACCACCGATCGCGCGCAGACGAGCATTCTCTAAACTAATCATTTATACTCGTATATATTCGTACAAATTCGCCATCTACTCTTTGCGAATCTCAAAAGTATCGACGGCGAGGCCCGATCCAGCGTCGATAAAGCTCCACGAGAGCACGCTGCGGTTGGCTTTGAGCAGCGACACGCCGTAGTGCACGTTGTCGTACATGACGTTCCACGTCTGCGCCGCGACGCCGTCGTAGGGCTCGTGGCCGCCGGCGCTGCCGCACGCTCCCGACACCATGTAGACGGGGGCACCCGGGTTGAGGTAAACACTGCGGTCGTCGCTGACGCCGTCAAGGACGGGCGACCGATTGGCGATCGGGAGGTGCCGTTCGTACGCATGCTGATGGCCCGAGACGACCATGTCAACTTGATACTTGAGGAAGAGCGGCTCAAAGGCTGCGAGGATCGCCTCCTGCTTCTTTTTCGGGTGCCCCGTGGGTTTAAAGACCTTGAGGCCGTAAATGGGTCGGTGCGACCCGACGAGGATCCACGGACGCTCGTGGCGCATGGCCACCGCGGCCTTCAAGTCGGCTTCGAGCCACGCGAGCTGGTCGCCGAAGTGGCCATTGGCGACCTTCGTGCCCTTGTTGTTGCTCGGCGCGCCCTCAAAGTCCGACTCGGAGCTAATGCTAATGAAATGCACCGGCCCGTGGTTCCACGAGTACCACATGTTGTGCGTGCCTAGCGCGGATCGATCGCTTGAGATGCAAGGATAAGACGCTACCGTTCGACTCGGCTGACGGCATGCGGAAGCGCGTGTTGAAGGCCGAAAAGTTGCTCAGCTGCGCCTGCTTGGCCTCCGAGTAGACGCACGCCGGCGAGTAGCACTCGGCTTCGTGGTTCCCGACCGTCGTCATGTATGGCACCTAGCACGCATGTGTCGAACGGAGAGTCATCGTTCGGATCGTACGTGGTGCATCGTCGGCTCGAGCGAGTTCATCCACGCATTGTAGGCCTTCTCGTACACGAATCCGAGAGCGTTCGTGTCCTTGTCGAGGGCCTGGAATGCGTTGTCGGCGTAGCTGAGGTCGCCGACGTGCCAGATGAAGTCCAGTCGATCGGCGAGCGCCGAGACCAGCGACACGGTCCCCTCGGCGTTGTGCTCGCCGAAGTCCGCGTACATGAGCATCTCAAACGAATGGTTGTCGCTGCTCGGGCGCGCGGTCCGAAAATGGTAGACCGACGACCGACGCGTCACTAAAGAACGATATCTTGAACAGTCGAGCTCCGCGAGCTACCGTACCGTTGTGAAGCGAGCCGACTTGGTAGTAATAGCGCGTCTTGGGCAGAAGGTGGGGCAGCGTGACGTGGTACGTGTACAGCGTGTAGTGCTCGTCGGCGTAGTACGACGCGACCGAGGCCATGTGTGCTGTGAGCCGCGACGTGTTGCGAAATGGATGGTCAGCGAACCACACCGCGCTGTCATTGATGCGGTGGTACGTGGTCCACGAGACCGTCATGGCCGTCCCAGGCTCGACGCCCGCGTACGCCAAGTGCAGCTGCTGCGGGCGCACGTGGAGCTCGACCATGGCCTGCGACTCGGGCCCTTCCTGCATGGACGCCGCCGCCGAGGTCGGCGTCGCTGGCACGGCGATGTAGTGGAAGAGCAGCAAGCCCGAGAGGAGTGCGAGGAGCAGCACGGCCAGCGCGAGCGCTCGGCGGCGCACGGGCGTCACGGCCGGCGTCGGTGGGCGCTCGATGGCTCCGTACATCGTTTCGGCGACTGAAACCTCCAAGCTGCCAAATGCAGCAGATTCGGTACTATACTTTAACCAAGTGCTTCAAATCCGAAGAGAGGCTTGGCGGTGCGAAAGGTGAACAACTGGCATTCGGTGAGAAATGATTTTCACGTGTGGAACCGGACGTTAGTTAGTCGATGCAAAACTTTCGTTGCAACGCGGGGAGTCGAAGATACCAGAGACGAGCGGGCTACCCGAGCATGCGCTGACAGTTTGATAGTGCAGGACTGCTGCATTTCGGCCGACGCATCTGCGTGACGAGTCACCTAGTATGGCACAGCAGCTCTTCGTTGACATAAGCTTGGCTGCGATGCCCCTGGACTAAGACAGCGATCGAGCTTAGTGATGGCATGCCCCGTGTTCCGAGACACAGGTGCTTCCACGGGCAAAGAGCTCTGCTTAGTGCTTTGCAGCGACGCGACGCGGAAGCGTGAGGTGCTACAGAGTCAATGCAGTGACACTCTACATGGGCTACTGCACTCGAGCATTGCGTCTGCTGGTCGTCCGACGCTATCCGCAGTGACAATGCTAGACACGTGCAAGCGTCCGAGGCCACAAGCTCTACTGGGTTCTGTGGCTCGCCCACGCTGTCGGCGCGAAAGGATGCGCCTAGCGAAGGTGGTCGGAGCATGCACCGGCGGCGGGCCGCCCAACCCCAGGATCCACAACGTCAGCTTGCTTCGCGGCGCGCGGCAGCGAGGACCAGCTACATGAACACACCTCTCTGTATAAACGCGTTACGGGCGCGGACCTTAGAGCTCGCGCTCGCCGAGGATGTCGGTGATCGCGATGAAGGCCGAGAGCGAGTTGGCCGGGTACGTGGCGTAGTCGCGCTCCGTCGAGTGCGACGGCTTGACGTACTGACGCGGGACGTCCGGGTAGCCTTCGGGGCTCGTGTACTTGCCGGCCTGGTGCGCGGTGTTGCTGCGGCGCCACACCTCCTCTTCCTGGAGGCGGTTCTTGGCGCTCGTGTGCGCCGCTTGCAGCAAGTCCTACGCGCCGCATGAGCCTCGCCATACCACGGCCATCCAGCGCCGTACATGCTCCTCGGCGGCCATGCGCTCGCGGCTGGCCATGAAGCTGTTGATCATGTTCGAGATCGGGTTGGTCATCGTCGTCCTGCCTGCCACAAGTTGTGCACTGCGTCCGAGAGCAACGTTCGTATACAAATTCCAAGTCAATTAAAAAGCCACTTCCACGGCCAGTAAACATCGCACTTAACCGAGTCGCACTTGATCGACCACCGCCACTTCATAAGCAAAACAAGAGGAGACGACGTGTTTAGACGAGAGGATGCTGGCAACGACGCTGTCGGTCGACTACATACAGCGCATACACACACAAACGCTTGGATAACGACCAGCGAGCGCTGCGTCACGGCGCCTTGGTCAGCTAGTACAGGCACATGCGATGAGCGTCCATACAAGGGCTAGGGTTGCCGCTGGTGGCAACGGCAAGCGAACCTTCTTGGCCTTGCCCGCGGCGGCTTGGGCGTTCATGAGCAGTGACGCGACTGCTGCATGTCCGTTCTCGACAGCGACGTTCAGCGGCGTCCGTCCCATCTGCATATTCAAGGTGAAAGTCGGCGCCATGGATGGACCGTCGTCGTACGTTGTCGGAGCGGTGCGGGTTGGCTTTGGCTTGCAACAACAGCGTGACAACTTCGGCATGCCCTGCCTCGGCAGCGACCCATAACGGCGTTTTGCCCTCCTACGAATAGCAAACACAGAGTGATATAAAGAGATCCGTGCATAGCGCACCTCGTTGAAGCGAACAACGTCGGCTTTTGCCTTGAGCAGCAAGAGAACCGTGTTCGCATGTCCCTTCTGCGCCGCCACAAGCAGCGGCGTCGCGCCATCCTACTCGTATTCTCCCAATGCTTGGCCATCGTTCCACGACGGTACCCTTCGGGATCGGTTCACGGTGGCTTGTGCGTTGAGAAGCAAGACAACGACGTTGCGGTGGCCGTGGGCAGCGCCAAGGAGCAGCGCCGTCGAGCCATTCTGCGCAAAGACGAGCGGTTGGTGGAGTCTGAGGGAGAGATAGTGGTGACGTACTGCACTCGCGGCATTGACGCTGGCGCCGGCGCGGAGGAGAAGGGCGACCACTGCGTCGTGGCCGTGCTGGGCGGCCGTCTGTAAGGCCGTCGCCCCATCCTACATGGAATGACTTGAGCGTTGTTGGAACATACGCGGTGACGCACGATCGTCGTCGTCGTTAGCGTCGCATCCGATGCGAGGAGGAGCGAGACCACCGCGTCATGGCCGTTCTGCGCTGCGACGAAAAGAGGGGTGGATCCGTCCTACGGCCCGTGTGACCATCGAATGCGAGACTGCGTCGCTACCTGCATGAGCTCGTCGACGTCTGCGCCAGCGTCGAGAAGCAAGGCGACAACAGCGTCGTGGCCATTCTGCGCCGCGGCGTACAAGGCGCTAAAACCATCCTACATAAGAAACCATAAGAAAGGAGCTAGCGAGCGCGGATTCGAACCGGAAGTCGCTTGGAAATGTCCGCGCCCGCACCAAGCAGCAGCGCCACGGCACCTGCGTGACCGTTCTGAGCAGCCACGTACAGAGGTGTCGCGCCCGCCTAAAAGACAACTTGTCCACAGTGCATCCCCTGCCGCAACAACGTACGTCGGTCGTCGTCTCAATTGGCGCCGACGCCTGAAGAAGGAGCCCAAGAATCGCATCGTAGCCGTACTGCGCGGCCACAAACAAGGGCGTGGCTCCGTCCTGAGGTAGAGTCACGTCATCCATGCGCTGCGTAATGAGTGAAACCTACCTTGATGGACACGGATGGGTCTGCGCGGCGCTTGACGAGCTGAGCGACGATGGCGACGTGACCTTGCTGCGTCGCGACGGCCAAGGGTGTTGCGCCGTCCTGCAGCGTCTGAGCAAGCGTCAACATCAACACGAGTGCGTACCTTGTTGGCGCAGTTGGTCGTGGCCTTGGCTTGCAGCAGCAAGAGCACGACGACGATGTGGCCTTCAAAGGCCGCAATCCACAGCGGCGTCCGACCCGCCTACGACAACGCTATATGGCGGCCGAGCGATCGCGGATGTATTACACTGTCTCTCAGTTCCAAGTCGGCGCCAGCGCTAATGAGCAGCTTGACGACAGCGTGGAAGCCGAACGCGGCTGCAATGTGCAGCGGTGACGCGCCGTCCTATACACACTGCATGTCAAAGCGGGTCCAGCACCTTCGAGTCGCACCTTGGTGCACCGCTGCACGTCAGCGTTCGCAGCGAGAAGGAGCGCGACGACCTTGTCCCAGCCGTTCTGCGCCGCCACGTACAGCGGCGTCCAGCCATTCATTTGGAGTCGTCGAGGGCGTCGAGACGACGATGCGCACCTCGTCGCACTTGTTGACGCTGGCGTCGGCCTCGATGAGGAGGCTCACGACCGCCTCGGCGCCGTGGAAGGCAGCTTTCAGCATCGGCGTCCACTCCTACGCATGGCTTGGTCCCACGCAAGGCACGCGGCCATCGCACCTGCAGCAGGACGTCGGGGTCGACGCCGTCGTTGAGGAGTTGGGTCGCGACCTCGACGTCGTCGGCTTTGGCAGCGTCGAGTAGCTGCGCCTCGGGCTACGCAAGCATGAGCAGACGTCTTGCAGGCCATCGCGGACGGTCAGTAGTCGGGGGCGTGGCATCGGCGTCGGCGTCGATTGTCCTACGTGGCAGCCCCAGGTTTTGCGTGTCTATGCGGACGTCCGGAAAACACCATCCGGCCTTCTAGCGACCCGGGGTACACAAGTTGCCTCTCGCCATGAACACACTCGTACCCCGGTGTACAAGCACCCGAGGAATGTCCTGCGATTTGTCGTTCGCTCAGCGTTCAAGCGTACTAGGTGTCCGTGGCGAGGCTTTTGCATGTAATAGGGACAACTCGTCAATTACTTTGTAATAGATAACTTGATAGTTCGTGTTGACGGAGGAGATTCAAGCCACATGGAGTCGCAAGAGCAAGTGATCCACAAGCGCGTCGATCGCAGACTCGCGGACGCCTACCGTGAGCGAACTCTTACTAAGCTTCCAGTGGTCTGGGTGTAGGCCCACATGAATGGACACTGTCGTACATTTCGGGCAGATGCTGGGAGCTTAAAGTTGCCTCAGTGACTGCGAATACCTCTTTCATTCTCGAGATCCTCGGGACGCCGTCTTGGTACGCGCGTCGTTGTCAAATTCGACGGACGAGGTCGCTCAGCAGCACTCATACGGGACGTTCGAATGCTCGTGGACAGTGATGACTACTTTGGCAACGCGCATAAAAGGTTAGATTAGCCAAACCCGTTGTTGACCATCGTCGGTAGACCGGGGCGAAAGATATGGCGAAGCAAGTCGGCGCCTCAGAAACATCGCGGCCACGGTGACTGCGCCGGCATGGCAAACGACGTCAACGCGAGCTCGGCTGCGAGACGCTACATGGTACAGCCCACCGAGTCAAAGCCCACGGCTGGCCGTCCACTCAACGCCAAGCGCATCCAGTTGGACTACATTAAACGGCGCGACACCCGCCCGAGGCATTTCCCTCAGAGACTTGACAAGGGAACCGAGTTGGAGGCTGTGCACGAGCGCCGGCCAGGGCTCCGTAGCCTCGATAACAAAGTCCTCGGGTACGTCCAAGTGGTGGTAGAGGGTTTTGAACGTCTCCAGCACTATGAACCTCAGCATCCACAGTGCGTCAGAGCCATCGCATCCTGTCGAGCGATTGGGACGAGAGGCTTATAGCGCACAATGCTCGGCTTCCGCACTCGCGGTGATGCATTATCACAACGTGTGTGATGGTATTGATGTGGCATCGTATGCCAGAGCATGCACATGTAAACACTCGATCGCAATGACGTGGCAATCGGAGAAGGTCCCATTTCCAAGCAAACGTCCAGTCGTGTGAAAACAAGTGTAAAAACGAGCACGAAAGAGGCAAAACGCAGTGCTTTTACAAGAGAATCGGAAAAAACCTGGAGCGCTGCTCATTCCGCAATTTGCGCCCAGGGCCTCGGTCGCACGGCACCGTATCGCACGACAGGGCGGTCGCAAGCGGGCGTCCCGCCCACTGTGGACGGTGAAACTCGTGTGGCCGAGGCCCTTCTTTTGTCACGCATCCATGCAATGCAGGACATTGGCTCAACAGGTAAGCGCTTGCAAAGATCGCGTCGTCCTCCTGCAGCGTGCGAATGCTTCTCGTCGAGGACCGATGCCAAGCCAAGCACGATTGGTGGTACCAGTAACGTATTGAGCGGCGTCACAACCATTGAGCGCCGGCGCAACCTCCTTGACGCAGATGTACAGGCGCAAAAGAGGCTCGCGGAGGTGTCGCTTCACAATCGGGTCGTGGCTGCTAGCATCAATGCAGCGCTGGTCGCAGCCATCGGCGCCATATTGGTAGAAATGCCATTGCTTCCACGTTACCGCGCAGTGAGTTCCGCAGTCGATGCGCCGAGACGAACGCGGATAGCGACAACCTCGAGCACCTTTGCGATGTCCTCGGCCCTTGTCACACTTGCGTCGTGTGACACGACGCACTCGTGTCGAAGTATCCGGACAATAACCGGACACCAAGTGCAATTCCAAAATGGGCGACCCGACGACGAGCCGCGACAACGTCGGCGCTGCAGTACAAGCGCGCCGCGTCGCGTTCGAAGCGCGCATGTCGTCTTGAAGCATCGAGCCTGGTGGATCCAACCTCGAGCACCTCACGCACGACGTCTCGCGTCTTGCACACGACAGCCAGCGCCAAGCACCGAGCCGATGGCGGCGCAGCGACAACATACCGCCCGCCGCAAGCCTCTCACTCGACGTCGCGTCAGATGCGATCAATGTTCGAGGTACCGACTATCGGAGCTTCCAGCCCTTGGCGGTCAAAGTGGCCGCGCGCGCCCATGGTTCATGGCGTGCTTGGTCGGACCTCGTTCTTCAATGCGATGGCCCGGCGCTCGTTCACGGTTGGCACAAGGTACCACACATCTTTGACGCCACTTGCGTCTCACAGAATGACTATGCTCCTGCCTCGAACGAGGTTTCTCGTCTGCCACTTTTTGTGGATCACCTCCACCACGTCGTGCTTGACCCCAGGAAAAAGCATGCGCGCGCTCGTTCCGGACCAGCTCTGAATAGCATTCCTGACGCTTTTGAGCAGACACCTCTGACGCTGACGACGTGGTCTGTCTACTACTCGACAGAGGACAGCGACGACGTCCTTTACAACGCGCCGTCGCTCGCAGGTATCCTCATCGCAACCTTCGCGCGATCGTGCCTGCGCGTCTTTTGCCCGACACACACGATACCGAGCTTCTTGCACACTTTCCGCGCCTTCTCGTGCTCTTGCACCGCCGGTCGTCGTGCACGGCGCGCGCAAGGACGCCGTTGCAACCTCCAGGCCCGGTTCGTCTCGGGAGACGACCTCGCACCGCCGGCCGAGAACGACGACGAAGACGACGACGACGACGAGAATGGCGAGATGGTGTCGGCGGGACGTGACCACGTCGACAACTTTTTACGCGGTGCCGGGTCTCACGGACGTGTCCCTCGAAGCCAAGTTCTGCGCTGCTTCGCGCCTCGAGCACCCAGCGTGCTCGTTTGACGCTCTCGAGGTTGCCACCAGCGGTATTAACGAAGCGCTCGTCTTGAGCAACGTTATCCAGTCGCGCGTGGCCACGACGCTCGAGGTGGCGGCAACTACCAACGTCTCGTGCGACGACGTGGGCATTTATTGCACGCCGGACGACACGCTGTCCACCAAGGTCAAGATGAGGGCCGTTCAGAGGTGCAAGTTCGCGAGGAGCTCGCGTGGAAGCGGGCCGCCGACCCGGACGCGACGGCCAAGAAGGTCAAGAACACCAAGCAAGAGCTCAAAATGCTTTGGCACCAACAAAGGGACTGCGCAGCAGCTTGCGCGCGGCGCCCGAGGCGTTCTAGCCGGCGCTGCCGCACTTGGTGGAACCGCTTCTGCCACATGTCGCGGACGTTGCCTTGTGCGCAACCCCGAGATTGCCTCCATTTTGCCCGTATGCTTGCAGGACCTCAGCCGACGACGCAGGCGATGACGCAGGCGATGACGCTTGTGCACTCGATCATCGACGCGTCGTCGCTTGCGCTTGAGGTGCTCCACCTCGCGCCATATCTCCTCGACACGATCGCGCCTGCTTCCAGATGCAGCTACTCGACCCGATTCCAAAGGCCGGCTCGGTCACGAACAAGACCCATGGTATGCTCGTCAAGGGCCTTGGCCGCAGCTACTTTCCGTACCTCGTGCCGCGCTTTCTTACGCCACTGATGGTCTTGGGTACGGTGCTGCACTACCACATTGACCGCATTCTCCAGCAACGAATACGTATCGCTGGTGACCGCTTCCCTGGCGACATCGAGGCTCGAGATCTTGCCCATCAAGGTCGGCGACACGTACCAGCACTTTTTGCCCATCTCCAGACGA
Organism: Saprolegnia parasitica CBS 223.65; assembly: GCF_000151545.1. Classification (NCBI taxonomy): domain Eukaryota; phylum Oomycota; class Saprolegniomycetes; order Saprolegniales; family Saprolegniaceae; genus Saprolegnia; species Saprolegnia parasitica. The sequence goes on from NW_012156428.1 coordinate 321,328, forward strand.
CGGTCGTCTCGGAGCTCAACAATACGAGCGCGTCCACCTCGTTGCGCTCAAGCCGCGCATTGACCTGCCGATTGCCGAGTTCACGGACAAGGTTGCGTCGGCGACGGACAGCGTCCAGCAGGCCAACCTTGACGCGCTCGTTGCCACCAACGTCTGTGTCAAGGTCTCTCGCTCCGCAGCGTCAAGCACGGTGTCGCGATGGTCAAGCAGCTCGTGCAGTTGTCGACGGTGCTCTGGACGCTTCGCCTCTAGGCGGCGCTGGTCGCATCGGGTTCGCTGAGCTTTTCACCGGTGCTGACGTGGGTTACCAACGCGCTTCCGGCGCCGGACGTATCGACGCTCGCCCGCGACAAGAACACACCCGTCAAGTCGCCGAGCCAGTGTAGCACCTGAGGGTGTCAAAGTATTCTCGAGGCGCGGCCAAAAGAAGCCATCGACGACTAAAGCATGGACGGGCTCTGCAGCATGCTCTAAGAGCATGAAATGGAATAACGAGCGACGTGATCCACGAGCTTATGAGCTGCGCTTACTTGGACGAGTTCAAGTGCCTTATGCTACGGGTCGCACCAAACAACACTTCCCAGAGTACGTTGACGGATGTTTGGTCGTATACCTAGCTGCTCGTGTAGTCCATGGTGATGTCTGATAAAAGAGTTGTGTGGGATGGCCGCTCTGGTTTAGCCTCGTCTGAACCGACCCGAAAGTACCAAGAGTGTTACATTTCCATCGTACCACAAACGAGGCTTAGAGCCGCCCGCTAGTCCTCTGCTACTCAGTCTTTTGGTTATAGTGCTTGAACGTAATGGATAGTTTATTGTCCATACTTGTTTTTGGGAACGCTATTGGCGACGATAAGGCCTGAATTGAGAGTTTGATATTCACAGACTCAGCGATCCGACATCATAACAGTATATCAGGCTGACATATTTTAAATAGTGTGCAATCTACCACTGCTTCCACGATCGACGCCGCACAGACGCGTTAATGCGAGGCTGCGCCGGTTCCTGTCGTTTTATAGCATCCTGGTATCATGGAGATGAAGGTTTGGACGCCGAACGCAGCGCATGCATGCGAATCCCAACGTTGATTTTTCGAGGCGGTCAAATAAACGCCTAAATGCACAACGTGTTTTCACGCAGTTCGAAAACTCGACCAACTTCGACGCGGGCAGCCACAGTTGGCTATGTATATGGAGTGGCCCAGCGACTTGCGTTTGGGACGTGGTAGGCGCTTGGACTCTCACAGCAACGTCGTACTGCCGAGCGTCGTTCACCGACTTGTACATAATAATTCGAGTAAAAATGTTGCGTTCTCGCCAAATCCGAGAGCGCTATCTCTCTTACATGGTATCGGAGAGTATGTTACATTGACGATGGTGGCTCTAGAGTCCGCTACGGCGCCGCTAGCATTTTATTATACTATTTGCATTCATACACTCTACCGGGAAATATTAGCTTCAAATAGTATGCTCAATATATTGTCAAGAACTCTCGCCGCAGAGCTCGAACAGTGACGACATACAGCGTTTCGTACTCTCCAAAGTGCATTCTATCACCATGCCAAGTATGAGCGCTTTCGTTTTCAATCGCGAATTGTGCTCCAACTCTCGCTTCACCTTGCGTTTGGCGTTCGAACGTGGCTATATTTGGTATTTATGGTAATACGAAAATTAAGGTTGGACGCGCACAACGCGAGCCAATACATGGCGCTTTGAGCCTTCATAATCCTAGACAGACGTGTCCTTGGCCACTGAAATGATCCCAGTGTTGCGGCTCCGCGCATAGAGCGTGGTTTCGAATATACAAATCAATTCATTGCAAAATCATCTAGTATTTTCACTTATACTAATAGTATACTAGTATCTACATGGAATAGCTCTACGTTAGCGCCGGAGGAGCGTCTTGAGTCGGCGCTGCCCGACGGCCTTGCGCTCGGCGCGCTCGTGTCGAAGCTGGTCGATGCGACTGGAGGAAGACGACGATGACTTGACTGTCTTCGTCTTCTTGAGCTCCGTGTGCGTCGTATTACCGGCAAAGTCGAGCTCGTCGGCTTCCCGCGTATCGTTGGCAGCGGCCATGAGCACCTTGGGCTGCCCGCGATCGCAGCCATGGGGTCGGCGTTCGCTGCACATGGCGCCTCGGTGGCGTCGTTGTCGTCTTGGCTCTGCTGGAGGGCAGGCTTGCGAAGGAGGCTTGCGTCGACCCGTCAGGCAGTGGACCGGACTCAGCGCGCCGCCAAGCGCGATGCCATCGTCTGGGTACTTCGCAATGCTAGCGAATGGCGGCGGCGCGATCTTGTTGGGCGCCAAGAGGTCCACAGCCGGCGGCGTCGGCTTGGTCTTCTTGAACATCTCGAAGCGGCCGTCGAGGTTCCGCTTGCGCTTCTCGCGGAAGGCAGTGCGCTCTGCCTCTTCGTGCAGCCCATCGTCGCGCCGGACCTTCTCGATGTTCGCGCGCGTCCACGTGCTTGCGGATCCGCAGCGCGGCTCATGTAACTCGCTCGATCTGGAATGGATGTTTTTATTGGCTCAATTATTCATTCTTTCTAGCCAATCACAAGACTTGGTTCACTCGTCGTAAATAGTGTGAGAACCATTTAGCACAACGACGAGTAGCAGCCCACATACGCGCCAGCATCATGTAGCAGTCGTGTATACATCTCCACACACTTCTTAAATGACGTACATGTCATTTCTGACGCTGCACGTAGCGCAATCACGCGCAAATCTATTTTCCATTTTTTGAGGTGGTGGCAGAATTGCCCAAATACTTTATGTGACATCGCGGGGTTCCAAAGCTCCAAGGACCGTAAGACTGGCTACCACAGCTGGCGATGGGTCTTGACCCGGTGTGCGACCAGTTTGTTGGGCGCCGTCGTTGGTTGGGCACTCATACCAAACTCGAACTGCCGAGCATCGGTTTTCACGAAATTCAACATGTAATTTCGGTTGAAAATGCGGCGAAGTCGCGAAAACCGAGGACATCATCTCTTTTTGTTCATGTTTGAGAGTGTGTTGCATGTGGCTGAGGGAGACAAAATGCGCATGATACCGCTACGTGATGAGGCCTCGTATCCCGTACAGTATTTCAGTATAGCGAAAAAGCACATTATATCATCAAATTGTTTGCCGCTGTCATTTGCTCTCGCTACAGAGCTCGCACGGCGACTTCACAAAGCATTTTAGACTCCCCAAAGTGTGGTCTAGCACTTTGGCAAGTATGGGGCGATTTTGTTTCCCAATTTCATTTTCGTCGATCCGCCGGCGCGGCGGGCCTGTGCTCACCAAAATATGGTAATTATGGTTGTAAATGGCGAACGCCAATAGTAACGACAGGGACGCCAGAAAGACGACGCCGAGGCTCCTCAGGCGCCACTGACACTGCTGCATTGCGCTCGAGAGGACTCCATCAGCGTTCTCTACGCCATCATGAGGAGTCGCTCGGTCGCAATGCAGTGTTCCTCGTCGGTCTCCCTCGTTTCCGTCAACGCCAAAGCGTTCAAGCCAATCAGAGCGGCAAGACTCTAGATTGTGGCCAATCACCAGTGTTCTTGCCGCAGTTCTGGAATCGCCGCCAACCAAGGCACGTGGTACGTGGCAAGCCGTGCGCAGGCCTCAGGCCGAGGCCTCACACGATGTTGATGTAGACATGGCGCAACCTATCCATGCGTGACGAGCCACCGAGTCGGGCCAACGACGGAGTCCTGGCGACGAGTGACGCTCTGTATGGGCCTGCCACAACGTCCTGCAATACTGTTGTCTACACCAATGAGAAGTCTCGATTGTTCGCTCACCTTTGTTCCCTTGGCCTATCACATCGTGGTATTTTATTTTGAACTCAATCCGTGTGGAAGGATAGCTATTTAGTGGCGGCCGAGGCCCCACACGACACGCACACACGAGCAAAGGCGCGGGAAAGATCGTATCTTTCGCCCCAGTGGTTTCATGCAACTTTTCACGAACGGTCATGAATCTCATTGGTCCAGATAAGGCATTGCAAGTTGTGATTGGCTACGAAATTTTGGCCGGGCGAGCGCCCGTTCAAATCTCCCGCCAACAATGATGCCACACATGTTCACTTCTCGATTTCCTCACCAACGATGAAGACCCGCATTGGAGTGTACCTCGCGGTAGCCATCATCGTCCATGCCAACGCTCACAAAGACGTGGCATCTGTCGCGTCGAAGGACGTCACGAAGGCGACTGCAACATCCCGCGCTCTCGCTGCGGCAGAAACAGAGCTACAGCCGCAGTTGTTCGATATCATCTCGAATGTGCTCGATCCCATCACGGGCGTACTCGATCCCGTGCTCGATCCCATCACGGACATACTCGATCCCGTGCTCGATCCCATCACGGGCGTACTCGATCCCGTGCTCGATCCCATCACGGACTTGCTTGATCCCGTGCTCGATCCAATCACGGACTTGCTCGATCCAATCACGGACGTACTCGATCCCTTGCTCGATCCCATCACGGACCTGCTCGATCCAATCACGGACGTCATCGTGCCCGTGCTCGATCCCATCACGGGCCTGCTCGATCCCATCACGGACGTACTCGAACCCGTGCTCGATCCCATCACGGGCCTGCTTGATCCCATCACGGACGTCATCGTGCCCGTGCTCGATCCCATCATTGACGTCCTCGATCCCATCACGAACGTGCTCGATCCCATCACGGGTGTACTCGATCCTATCATTGACGTACTCGATCCCATCACGGGTGTACTCGATCCCATCACGGGTGTACTCGATCCCATCACGGACGTACTCGATCCCATCATTGACGTCCTCGACCCCATCATTGACGTGCTCGATCCCATCACGAACGTACTCGACCCCATCATTGACATCGCGCCGATCACGAACGTTCTCGACCCCATCATTGACGTGCTCGATCCCATCACGGACGTACTCGACCCCATCACGGGTGTTCTCGATCCTATCATTGACGTACCGGTACAGCCAACGTACTCCAAAGGGCCTCGGTATGGGCCGACGCATGTCGACTACGCGGCCAACCACCACTACCGGGAGGACTCGGCTGACGTTGACACGGTGACGATTGCCGACGAAGAGGGGTGTCCCGAGGTGCCATGCCGCGAGGTCTTGGACTTTGAGAATGGCAAGTGCACGTACACGCAGCTGCCGCGCGGTACGCTCTGCCCGGGCCAGAGCTGCGACAACGACGGTCCGTGCGATGCCGACGAGAATGACTACTGCGACGGCGACGGCACGTGTCTTAACGGCTACAAGGACCAAACCACCGTCTGTCGCAAGGCCCGCAACCTCTGCGACGCGGCTGAGTACTGCCGTGGCGACAACAGCCAATGCCCACACGACGAGTTTGCGCCGTCGTCCAAAGTGTGCACCAAGATGGGCAAGTCCACGGGTGGCCCGTGCGACGCACCCGACTACTGCGACGGCCATGGTCGCTGTGTGGACAAGTTCCAGTCGAGGAGACATATTTGCCGCCACGCGGTCGACGTCTGTGACAATGCCGAAACGTGCACGGGTGTTAGCGGCGACTGCCCTAGCAACAGCTTTGCACGCAAGGGTATCGAGTGCACCGCGATTGGCCAATCGTCGGGCGGCGCGTGTGACGACGTTGACCGTTGCGACGGCTACGGCAAGTGCGTTGACCACTTCAAAAGCACGAAGCATCTCTGCCGCCGGGAAGCCGACGTTTGCGACGAACCCGAGTACTGCTCGGGTGAATGTGGGGTCTGTCCCGATGACGTCGCCGCGCCCATGGGCAAGGTCTGCACACACATTGGCAAGTCGAGTGGTGGCAAGTGCGACGGTGTCGATGTCTGTGACGGCCATGGTCGCTGCATCGAAACCTTTCTTGGCAGCGACGTTGTCTGCCGCCAAGCGAGTGATATTTGCGACGTGCCCGAGTATTGCACGAGTTACAACGGCAAATGCCCCCGCGACGAGTTTGCATCCCGAACGACCGAGTGCACGTCGATCGGAGAGTCGTCCGACCACGCGTGCGACGGCGTCGACTACTGCGACGGCAGCGGCAAGTGCGTCGACACCATTGCGAAGGACACGTTGTGCCACGCCGCCGAGGACCTCTGCGACACGAGCCGCTTTTGCAACGGCGTCCACGCCTGGTGCCCCCACGGCAACGATGGCGCACGCTACGGTGACGACTACGCCTCGGCCTTTGCGTACAAGGCGCGCCAGTGCTCGGCCAAAGCAACACAGAAGTTTGTTTCGGTGTACGATGCCCCTGGGGGCCAAGCAGCGCTGCTCTTGGTTGCCGTGGCCATGGTGGGTGCTGTCGCGGCCATGGTTGCCGTCTCCGTGTCCAAGAAGGAGGGGTCGTCGATTATCTCGATGGAAGATGGCTACGTGCCGCTGACTCAAGACATGCTCTAAGTCATCGCCCCCTCGTTGCGTGTCCATTAGTTGCTGTTAGATTTCGGTCCAAAATATATAGTTTATTGTTTCTCGCTATGCAAGCTATTGACTTGTTTACGCCACGGGAAGGAGGCAAAATGACGCATCTACGATCTCCACACATCGAGAAAAAAGTTGCGCAAAAGAACGAACAATCGAAGGGCCCGAGAAGGTCAATGCAATCGATAGAATATTGTACGTTAGTAGGCGTTTAAACTGTCGCCTCGCTTCCGTCATGGCCGTGTGCATATACTAGAGATGCTTTAGCGATCGTCGTCGACTTGATTGCAAAAAGAGAGCCAGCCATATACTCAAATTACCGTATTTTATACGCGTCTTCGACGTCATGCAGCGACATCAAAACCCTGGATGTACGTACTTAAACTGCCGCCACGCTTCCGTCATGGCCGTGTGCATATACTAGAGATGCTTTAGCGATCGTCGTCGACTTGATTGCAAAAAGAGAGCCAGCCATGATCTGCAGTGGTGTTGGCTTTGGTTGGGGTTTTGGTGGCGGCTGCGGTCTCTTTTTGCTGTTCCGTTGCGGCGGCTGGCTCTAGACTCCATGTTTTGTGTGAAGCTGCAACGTACGATATACCGGTAACTGTCTTTCAAATCAATGCTTCTCTTTGATCTACAGCCGTCTATCTCACCGAGGTAGAATTCACGCATTCATGTTGCAATCTCCTTAGATACATCAAGACCATGTCGTACATTTCAGATATACGCAGCGGCTGTGTCATGGCCATGGAGCGTAGCGAGCTTGTCTCCTTTGGCGCCTGGATGCGGCAACCTGAGGAGCTGGCTGACCAACGCCGCGGACTGATAGTCATAGAAGTAAGGGCATATTTTTTTATTCATTCGGCAAAAGAGAGCGTCGTTCGGCTTCTTCAAGGAGGCTGCGATTGTGTCTTTCATCGCCTTTTTCTTACAAATGGCATGTGCCATGTGGACGTCCCTCGTGATGCCGCCAATAGTACAATTAGGCATAACCTCGGACACCAGTTTCCAGCGCTGCAGACCGCGCATAATGGTGCAACTTGGTGCTACGTGCTACAAAAAGTATACTTTACGACTGTACCAACTTTAAGCCATTCCGTATTTTTGACCAAGTCTGGCCAACCGCGACGGCCAATTCCTCAATCAGGAACACCTCGACAAGTTGCGTGCTGTTAGCCACATTATCCGGATATCTGGTGTTGGTGCCACGAAAAGACGATGTTGTGGCTGCCGAGCTCTTGTCCATAGTGAGTGGCGCGCCATCTCGAAGCATTCAAAGTATCACCAGGCCGCGCAATAGACACCATTGCGTTTGAAAATGAACTCGCCAAAAATGGCACATTTGTAGAGGGCGCATTGGACAGCTCGAAATGCAAAGTCGCGTCGACGTTCGAGGCGTACAGCGGTACCGAGACGCGATCCAAGATGCACACCAAACTAAGATCGTAGCACCATCTGAGAGGCGCGACGCACTACAAACTAAGATCGTAGTACCATCTTATAGCCGCCACGCTAGGACGCACCGCACGCGCAATGCTCGACAGCAGTGCTCCGATTGCATGGACTTTTCTTCCGCACTCTCTCGCGGTGATTTAATTTCGTATTATATCACTCGTGTAAAACGTGTGCCAGACTACAATGCGTCCTCGTATACGAGAGATGAGGTATTCACAAGTTTAATCGATTTCTATGACGTGGCATTCGGAGAAGATCCCATTTCCAAGCAAACGTTCAGTCGTGTAAAAACAAGTAAAAAACAAGCAGGACAAATGCGAAACGCAGTGCTTTTACAAATAGAATCGGTAAAACTTAGAGCGCTGTTCAATCTGCAATTTGCGATCGAGGGCCTCGGTCACACGGCAGGGCGGTCGCTCCTGCCGACTGTGAACGGTGAAACTCGTGTGGGCGAGGACCTTCTTTCGTCGTTCATACCTTCGATTCAGGACATTGAATCACCAGGCTAGCGCTTGCAACGACCGCTGCGTTCTCATGCAGCGTGCGAATGCCTCTCGTCGAGGACACATGTCACACCGAGCCACATCAAGCCTGGCGGGTGGAATGCGTATCCGGACAAGATCCGGATACCAACAGCAAGCGCAATACCAAAACGGTCGACACAGCGGCAAGTCACGACGTCGGCGGCGGCGGAGAAGGAGCTGCGCAAGCGCCGCGTCGTCTTCAGAGTGCGCACGCGAACTCACGGCGCCAATCCCGACGAATCCAGCTCAAGCACCCGCGCATGGCGTCCTGCTGCTTGTACATGGTAGTCAGCCAGAGACTGCTGGTAGCGCCACCCCAACCTTCCGCCCGCAGCAAACCTCTCGCTCCACGTCGCATCAGATCTGTTCTCTGCTCGAGCTTCCGGCGACCGGAGCTTCCAGCCCTTGGCAGTCACCTACAGTGGTCGTGCGCGCCCATGCTCGACGGTATTCGTGGCCAGACCTCGTTCTCCAATGCGTCGCCCGGCGCTCGTTCGCGTTTGGCAGTCGGTACCACACATCTTTGACGACACTTGCGTGTTACAGCTTGACTAGTTTCCTGAATCGGGATCCTCCGCCGCAACCTGCGCGCGTTGGCCCGAGACTGCGAATCTCGCGCTCGTCCCGCGCCTTCTCGCACCACCTGCTTGTCGTACACGGCGCACGCCAGGAAGCCACTGCGACTCCGGGTCCCGTTCGTCTCGGGAGACGACCTCGCACCGCCGGCCGAAAACGACGACGAAGACCACGACGACGACGAGAATGATGAGATGGCGCGCGACCACATCGACGCCTTTTTGCGCGATGCCGGGTCTCACGAAAGTGTTCCTCAGCACCAAGGTCTACGTTGCATCGCGCCGCGAGGTTGCCGCCAGCGGTTTGTGCAACGTCATCCAGTCGCGCGTGGCCACGACGCTCGAGGCGCTGGCAATTACCAACGCCGGCATTTATTGCACGCCGGACGACACGCTGTACACCAAGATCAAGATGAAGGCCGCTGGGAGGAGCAAGCTCGCGGAGAGCTCGTGTGGAAGCGGGCCACCGACCCGAACGCGACGGCCAAGAAGGTCAAGAACACCAAGCAAGAGCTCAAAATGCTCGGGCACCCCAACTAAAAGGGACTGCGCAGCAGCTTGCGCCCAGCACCCTCTCGAGCCCTGCCGAAATGTACAACTGGAGCGTCAAGCCGGATCGGTACGTGCGCCAACGGTGCTTTCTTCATCGCATCGCCCGCCTAGGCGTATCTACCTTAGCTTCCGCATGGTCGAGATCCAAGGCACGTCCATTGCCGGCTACTCATACAACGAAGGCATCGAGAACATCAGCCAGACGTCGCGACCCGTCACGACCGGCTTTTGCGACATGAGCCGCGGCCTCGTCCGCGCGCTCCTCTCTCCTCTTTGTATGGCTCGTGCACCGTGTTGCGGCAGAAAGGCGACCCGGTCGACGACGAAGAAGACGAGACCGAGCTCGAGCCCGAGGAAGAAAACAAGCTGCGTCTGCGTGCGATCGAGTCGGAGCAGATGAAGACGCTCGTGGTCACGCAGCTGCACAAGGAGGTGTGGGCCATGGACAAGACGCAGCTGTAGCAAGCCATGACCAAGGACGTCGACAACATCATGCTGCAGCAGCGCCGCAAGCACATCAAACAACGTATCACCAAGCTCCAAGATCGGCAGCACGGCAGCAGCGCCAGCAGCAACGCCCTGCGATCCGAAAGTAGCAGCAGTGACTCGGCGCCGCACGACTACCTACAGCAGCGGGCGCACATGAATTTGATGGAGCTGCTCGTTGGCGACATGGACCGCGCGCGCTTCAACGCAACCGAGCTGCTCGCTCGCCCCGATGTCGACGCGCGCCGGCTCAACCACAGCGAGCTGCACGTTGACGCCCGGGGCGGTTTGGCGGCACAGAGCTGCACTCGGGCAGCTCGTCCATGAGCTCCGAGGGCAAGCGCCGGTCCAACTCGGTCAAAGGACGCGGCGTCTCGAGCCACAGCAGCGCCAGCAGCAGCAGCAACAGCAGCAATGGCATGCGCTTGCACGACCCAGCCGACTACGCGCCCTTGTCTCTCGACCAGCTCGAGCGCGAACTCGTTCGTAGCGTCACACCCGCGCGCTCTCATGTCAATTCTACGTAGCTGGTCGTAAAGGAAGCAATGCGAGCGCCACAACTGGATGGACTCACACGGGACCGGTACCGACGACAACTCTCGGAGCTCAACGCGCGCATCGCACGCGCTCGACGCCAAGCGCGGCAGCTCTGTCCTGCGCTCCGAGCTTGCGGAGCTCAAGCAGCACCTCAAGGTCGTCGGCACGCGACTCTAAGAGACGAAGCACGAGAAGACGTTCCGTGCGCTACTACAAAAGCGCGCCGACCTCAAAGGAAAGATCGCGCGCCTCGAGCAGCAGCTGGTGCCCGAGATGCCAACGGCGCCCGCGCCACTGCACCCGAATGCGTCGCCAGCCGAGATTACCATGTACATCTCGGGGCGCAAGCGCGAGCTGGTACGACTACGCTGCACTGAGAGCGATCTTATGGTCTCGAATTAGCGCGACGTGGTGCAAAAGCTCATGAAGACGACTCAAGACAAGGACAGCGTGAGCAGCAGCCTCTACATGGCCCGGCGAAAAAAGCTTAAGCAGGCTATCCTCACGGCGCAGGAAGCTCTGCAACGAGCGTCGGCCGTCACGACGGCATCCACCGACGCGCCGACGTCACGCGCGCCGAGCGAAGCGACCATGGACGCGCCTGCTGTCGAAAAGCGCATTGCGGCTCTCAAGCGGGAGCTGGTACCCAACGTCTGTTGCAACTAATCTCATGTCGTCGGTAGCGCGAGATTGTGTCGGCCGTCGCCCAGCCCACGTCGTCGACGGCCCAGATGCCCGAGCTCCTCCGCCGGCGCAGCATCGTCAAGGAGCACCTCGCCGCCGCTCAGGACCATTTGGCACAGATCACGTCGCCCGACGTCGAAAAGGCGAGGCACGAGATCGCTGTCGTGCAGCAGTACATTGCATCTCTCCAAGACGACCTCGCTGCAGTCCTCGCCAAGATCAGCTCGAAAGCGCCGGCCGATTTGGCCAAGTCGTCGACTTGGCGAAGACCTCGGCGCGGAACGTCTTTGTCAACTACGCGCGCGGCAACACCTTTGACCTGCATGTCGTGAACCCCGGCTTGCTCGCCAACATGGAAGAAGTTTCGCGCTTTATTGCGCCGTCACCCGCCGAAGCGCACAAGTGGGTTCGCGCCATTAACGACAGGATCAAGGTCCTCGAGACCGCAACGCCGATGGGTGCCGACGGCTTTGGCCGCAACTCGGTTGTCTTTTAAACAATCAACTACTATGAACCTAGTTGTTGAAGAAGAGGGAAAATATGTCGCAGCACCCTAGCATTCCTGTACGCACCCAGCGACACGATCGACCAAACGCGCACTTACAGTGGGCTCTGTAAACTTGAGCAAGCCTACGCGCACTCGTAATCTCCTTTTTCATGGGTTTTCCACTAGGCTCACACCGCCAACGCATAGCCAGGTCGCCCGGTCGACCAGATAGCGTTTGAAACTGAACTCGTCAAGACTTGGCACAATGGACGAGGGCGCTGTGAAGAGCATGAAATGCGAGCCCGCGTCGGCGTGCGAGGCGTACAGTGGCAGCGCGGCGCGATCCAAGATGCACTTTGAACTAAGATCGTAGTGCCATCTGAGAGGCACGGCGCACACCAAACTAAGATCCTAGTGCAATCTTGAAGGCACCACGCCAGAATGCGGACGACATTTGTCTTCACCATCATGTTTCAAATGGAATCGCGTATAGTTAGCACGGTGATCAAAGACCTTCTGGGGAGCAGAGCAGAGCACGCTTCATCGACGCTGCAGTCGTACAACACCCGCAATGCTCGACAGCAAATAGAAAGCGCTCTTTACCGGTTAAAAAGAAAATGAGCGCTGTGGCACGCAGTAGTCGTCATCTTCTACACTTGTAGCGACGATTGTCCCTTCCGCTGGATCAAACATGCGATTCATAGCAACATTCTTGGAGTTACTATGTCCAGAGCCATCGCATCCTGTCGAGCGCTTGGGACGAGAAGCTTTGAGCTCACAATGCTCAGCTTCCGCACTCGCGGTGATGTATTATCACAACGTGTGTGATGGTATTTATGCCAGAGGTTAGGAGGTTATCGATTGCTGTGACGTGGCACTCGGAAAAGGTCCCATTTCCGAGCAAACGTTCAGTCGTGTAAAAACAAGTGTAAAAACGAGCACGACAGAGGCGAAACACAGAGCTTTTACACGACAATTAGAAAACCCTTGAGGGGTGCTCAACCTGCGACCGCCCTGCCGTGCGACGCGGTGCCTCGGTTGCACGACAGGGCAGTCGCAAGCGGGCATCCTGTCGACTGTGGACGGCGAAACTCGTGTGGCAGAGGTCCTTCTTTCGTCACGCATCGCTTCAATGCGGGACATTGGTTTACCAGGCAAGCTCTTGCAAAGATCGCAGTGCCCTCATGCAGCATGCGAATGCTTCTTGCCGAGAACCGATGTCTCGCCAAGTACGATTGGTGGTACCAGTAACCTTTTTGAGCAACGTCGCGACCATCAAGCGCCTGCGCTAGTACCTTGGCGTAGCTTACTTGACGCAGGTGTACAGCGTACACAGACGCGAAAGAGGCTCGCGGAGGTGTCAATCCAGTGTCGGGTCGTGGCTGGCTGCAGCCATCGGCGCCGTAGCGGTAGAAAGACCACTGCTTCTACTTTGGACGCCTACACGATGTGAGGTATGCAGTCGATGCGCCGAGACGAACGCCGACAGCGACAACCTCGAGCGCCTGTGCGAGGAGAGTGAATCGCACTCGTTGCATCGTGTCGAAGTATCTGGACAATATCCGGACGCCAATACTCCAAAATGGGCGACACGACGGTAAGCTGTGGCGACGTCGGCGCTGCAGTAGGTGCTGCGCGCACTTTATCTCGCAACATCGAGCCTGCCGGATAAACCTCGAGCACCTCACGTATGATGTCCTGTTGCTTGCACATGGCAGCCAGGCGCGAGACCGCTACCAGCACAGCACAAAATACCGCCCACCACGCACCAAACGATGTTTTTCCAGAGTACGTTGACGGAAGCTTGGTCATATACCTAGCTGCTCGTTTCATCCATGGTGACGTCTGGAAAAGTATTCGCGTCGACCCAAAAGTATCAAGAGTGCTACATTTGAATTGCGCAACAAACGAGGCTTGATGTCACCCGCTATTCCTCTGCTACTCAGCCTTTTGGTTTTAGTGCTTAAATGCAACAGGTAGTTTATTGTACATACTTGTTTTTGGGAACGAATTTGCTATTGGCGACGATAAGGCCTGAATTGAAAGTTCGATATCAGTTATGCAGATACATAACAGTATATCAGGATGATATATTTTAAATAATGTGAGCTCCAGCACCGCTACTACGATCGACACCGCACAGACGCGTTAACGCGAGGCCGCACCGGTTCCTGTCGTTCTATAGCATCCTTTTATCATGGAGATGAAGGTTTGGACGCCGAACGCAGCGCATGCATGCGAATCCCAACGTTGATTTTTCGAGGTGGCCAAAGAAACGCCCAGATGCACAACGTGTTTTCGCGCAGTTCGAAAACTCGACCGACTCCGACGCGGGCAGCCACAGTTGGCTATGTATATGGACTGGCCCAGCAAGCTGCGTTTGGGACGTGGTAGGCGCTTGTGCTCTCACAGCAAAGTCGAACTGCCGAGCGTCGGTTTTTACGAAATTCGACATGCAATTTCGGTTGAAAATGCGTCGAAGTCCCGGGAGCCAAGGACGCCATCTCATTTTGTTCATGTTTAAGAGCGTGTTACATGTGGCTGAAGGAGGCAAAGTGCGCGCGGTACCGCTGCGTGATGAGGCCTTGTACAGTATTTCGGTATAGCGAAAAAACACGCTATATCAAAATATTGCTTCCGCTGTCATTTGCTCTCACTAAACTGTACAGAGCTCGTACGGCGACGCCACATAGCATTTTGGATTCCCCAATGTGTGGTCTAGCGCTCTGGTAAGTATGGGCGATATCATTTTCAAACTTCATTCTGGTCGATCCGCCGGCGCGGCGGGCCTGGGAACACCAAAATATGGTTATTTATGGTTGTAAATGGCGAACGCCAATAGCAACCACAGGCGACGCCAGAAAGACGACGGCGAGGCTCCTTTGGCCCCACTGACGCTGCTGCATTGTGCTCAAGGAGAACCCATCAATAGTATCTATGCACACGCCATCACGAGGTATCGCTCGGTCGCAATGCAGCGTTCCTTGTCGGTCTCTCTCATTTTCGTCCAGGCCAGAGCGTTTCAGCCAATGAGAGCACAATACGGTAAATTTGTGGCCAATCAGAGCGGCAAGAATTTCATTTTGGAGCCAATCACCAGTGTTCTTGCCGCAGTTCTCGAACCGATCATCGGCGCCAGCCCAGCCACGTGGTACGTGGTAAGCCGTGCGCAGGCCTCGGGCCGAGGCGCTCACGCGACGTCGCTACAGATATAGCACAGCCAATTTTTCGACGGCCTCTCTTGCACGTCGGCCACCGGATCGCCTCCGAGATGTGCTCCTGCAAGCTCCCAAGACCTGCGAGCGACGGCGCGATATGTCTAGCATCATGACCTTCGCGACGTCATGCGCTTGCGCGTCCAGAACGGTTAGCGATACGGCCACATTCGATCCGACAGCACGTTCACTTCAGTAGCAAGAGCGGTTACCGGTGTCCAAACCAAAAAAATTGCCGCCCAATAAGATCTCGTCGAAACCAAGCGTACAAAAGCCTACACTCTTCCTCATCTGGGCGTCTGGTCTCTCGGCGATGACCAATGATGTTGCGCAGATTCCTTTCGAAGCGATATATGGACATTCCAAAGCAATGCGGCCAGTT
>NW_012156428.1:336732-341519 GCF_000151545.1 Saprolegnia parasitica CBS 223.65
TTCGAAAGCCACGTATCCAAATACGCCTCCCCAGAGCCCTAGAGCTCGGTTGTAATAGTGCGATCGGATTACCGGTGTCCAAAACCAAAAAAATTGCCGCCAAATAGGATCAAGTGACTCATGCTACAGGGCACGAAAGGACGCTTTTCCAGAGTACATTGATGGATGCTTGATCGTATACCTACTAGGTATATGATCAAACTAAACGAGCAGCTAGGTATTAACCTAGCTGCTCGTTTAGTCCACGGCGATGTCCGGCAAAGGATTCATGTGGATTACCCTCGTCTGAACCGACCCGAAAGTATCAAGAGTTGTACATTCTAATTGCACCACAAACGAGGCTTATAGTCGCCTGCTATTCATCTGCTACTCAGTTTTTTGTCATAGTGCTTGAGTTGCGAGTGGAGTCCACCGCAGGATGGATCTCTCCAAGCGCAGCTCACTCCCTACGACCAAGTGCTGGTGCCAACTCCCACGCATTCATGCCACGCATTCAGGCGTAGCAATACGTATGCGAACTCTCTGTAAAGAAGATAACGCGCAACACGTTGATATATATAGTATAGTGCTTGAGTTCAATGGATAGTGTATTGTCTATACTAGTACTAGTACGTGTTTTTGGGAACGCATTTGCTATTGACGACGATAAGGCTGAGGGTGCGTTCGGTTCGCCGCGTACTTTCAAAGCACGTATCGCAAATCCGCGTAACTTCGATTGCATGGTTTTTCGATACGTGCTTTTTGTTACGCGGATTGGAAAAATCGCGTTCGGTTCATCAATGTACGCCGACTTTCGGACTTTAAGGACAGCGCATGGATGGCCCTGTGCCGCGACCCGGCTGGCAAGCGTGGGTCCTCGATGAGATGAGTGGCGTCGTACATCAGAGGCGCTTGCGACGTCTATCGATGGCGCATACCTTCTATGCGCTCCTCCTCCTCCCACGTCTCGTGTCGTCATCGCTAGCGGCTGCTTAGTGGCGCTATTAGATAGCCGGCGCCCGACCTCGGTGATAGCGTCTGCCATGTCGATAAGGAAGGAACACGAGCGCGCTCTGCGTGTGCAGCTGAAGCATCGCAAATCGTATCTAGCGCGCCCGTCCTCCGCGGCGGCGCACGCTCCCTGGTCCTTCCAGGCTTGTCTACTTGGCGCGCTGAGGCCATGAGCCTTCATAATTCTAGACAGACGCGTCCTTGGCCACTGAAATGATCCCAGCGTTGCGGCTCCGCGCATAGAGCGTGGATTCGAAAATGCAATTTTATTCAAATCAATTCATTGCAAAATCACCCCGTGCTTAGGGATGCCGCAAATCAGCACGTTGAACCTCTGCCCATCACTAGCGACTTGTAGTGGGCCGTTGAAAAGGATCCCAGCATTTTCCAATATTTCTCACATTCTGCGAGTGTACCACTTTTGCACACTCTTTAGGAACTAAAACACACTCGGCGTCAAGGAAATAGGAAGTAAAACACACTCGACCACACTCGTATAAAATAAACGAAAAAGATATTATTATGGGTAAAATTAATTGAAATGAGTGTGATGGATACAGAATCGTACATCCCGGCAAATGGCACGATATCTGGCCGTTGGTGAAGACTAGGAACGTGCTGGGCGACTCCTCTTGACGTGTCCAGGTAAGCATGTGTGTAAAAAATTCGGCGAATTGGGCGGGGAAGGAGTCGTGCATTCTCCCGCGCTTTTCCCAGAAAGCACAGGATTCAGATCCAGGCTTGGACGAGCTTGTCTTCGCCTTCCCAGCTCGGCTCCTCGCGCCGATCGTACCATTGCACGAGATACTGGACCTTGAGTCGACGAACGAGGCGGCCGATGATGGCTTGGATTTGGAGGCCTTCGGAGCCGTCGTAGAGCAAGAGGCGAGGCACCACATTCACACGCTCGGTATTGGGCCGAGGTGCGCGCACGGAGGTACGATACGAAGAACTCGTCGTGATATTTGAGGCCGGGCGGTAACGCGAGCTTGTACGTATCGGGCGTCGTAATGGCGAGGACCGGGTAGGGCCCGATAAAACGCCCCGACGGTTTGCGCTTGCCGTCCGTGCCGACAAGCCGCAGGCCCAGCTTGGACGGGTCGAGGAGCACTTGGACACCGACGGAAAACGTCACAACTGGCCGGTTGCACCTAACCGCGGCGAGCGTCGCGGCGAACCCACTGCCATGGTACAGCAACAAGCAGAGGTTTACCGAGCCCGAGTCGTATGACTTCAAGCCGCAGCTGCCGCGCAAGATGAAGAGCACGCGGTCTGTCATGACGAAGCGAGCCTCGACGAGGACTAGGCCGCCGAAGTCCGAAACGACGATGGTCAACCACAAAGTCAGGCCTCGCGGGGGCACAAGACGTGGACGTCCACGGCGCACTGCTGCGCATTCTCGAGGACGACAACGGAGACGTGATTGGCGTACCTGTCGTGGACGTGACTGTACGTGTCGGCGTGGCCGTCCCCGGCTTTGTTGTTGGTAGTCGTCGAGGCCCAGCTAGACGCGCGCGCTGACACCGTCATCGATGGTCGAGAGGCCGGACACGCGCAAGTCGGTCGGGTCGAAGCCGCTCGCGCTCAAGGTCGTCGTGCTCATGGCGGCCGCACGCAAGGTTGACGCAATCGTGGTGCACTCCGGATATCAGTTCACGCACGACCTCGACTTAAATTGTGTGAGCACCATTCAGCACAACGACGAGTAGCAGCCCACAGACGCACCAGCGCCACGTAGCGGCCGTGTATACATCTCCACACACTTTTTGAGCGACGCACAAGTCGTTTCCGACGCTGCACGTAGCGCAATCACGCGCAAATCCATTTTCCATTTTTCGAGGTGGTGGCAGAATTGCCCAAATACTTCACGTGACATCGCGGGGTTCCGAAGCTCCAAGGACCGTAAGACTGGCTGCCACAGTTGGCAATGGGTCTTAACCCGGTGTGCGACCAGTTTGTTGGTCGCCGTCGTTGCTTGGGCACTCACACCAAACTCGAACTGCCGAGCGTCGGTTTTCACGAAATACGACATGCAATTTCGGTTGAAAATGCGTCGAAGTCACGGAAACCGAGGACGCCGTCTCTATTTATTCGTGTTAGAGAGCGTGTTGCATGTGGCCGAGGGAGGCAAAGTGTGCACGATACCGCTGCGTGATGAGGCCTTGTATCCCGTACAGTATTTCAGTATAGCGAAAAAGCACACTATATCGAACTAGTGTTGGCCGCTGTCATTTGCTCTCGCTACAGAGGTCGCACGACGACGCCACGTAGCATTTTGGACTCCCCAAAGGGCGGTCTAGCACGCTAGCAAGTATGGGCGATTTCATTTTCAAACTTCATTGTGGTCGATACGCCGACGCCCCAGCCAGCGCGCGCCCAAATTTGGTTGTGTATGGTTGTAAATGGCGAACGCCAATAATAATGACCAGCGACGCCAGAAAGACGACGCCGAGGCTATTCGAACACCACTGTCGCTGCTGCATTGGGCTCGAGGAGAATCCACCAAGAATCCCTGCATGCCATCACGAGGTATCGCTCGGTCGCAATGCAGCGTTTCTCGTCGGTCTCCCTCGTTTTCGTCAACGCCAGAGCATTTCAGCCAATCAGAGCGACAAGACTTTCGCTTCTGAGCCAATCACCAATGTTCTTGCCGCAGTCCTCGGACTGATCATCGCCGCCAGCCCAGGCACGTGGTGCGTGGCAAGCCGTGCGCAGGCCTCAAGACGAGGCGCTCACGCGACGTCGTACTAGGTATAACGCAGCCTATCTATGCGTGACGAGCCACCGATTTGGCCGTTGGGCGGAGCCCTGGCCAGTATCTCGACGGCCTCCCTCGCATGTCGGCCAGCGCCGCGTCGTCTTCGGAGCGCGCGCCATCTCTCGGCGCTGATTGCGATGGCGCGAGCTCGAGCACCTTATTCATGACGTCCTCCTGCTTGTACACTGCATCGAGCCGAGACTGCTGGCGGCGCCACGCATCATGTTGCTCGCGGCGAACCTCTCGCTCGCGGCGCCTGCGATCCGGTCTGTGCTCGAGCTGCGAGCGAGTCGAACTCGTAGCCCTCGGCAGCCATCCACTTTGGCCCAAGATCTACGGCGCGTAGACGCGAGCTTGGCAAGGGCCTCGATCTTGACGGCGTCGGCGCAGCGCACTTTCGCGTCTGGCACGGTATCGACCGTCTTGGGTTCGGATTTGCTTTGTAGCTGTCCATGTGTCAAAGAAGTAATGCAATTGGTTCGTTTCTTGGCTTATACAAAGAGAATATGTAGACGTGCAGTTTGGACATTAGGCCTTGGACTTGGTCGCTTGCTCGATGCGTAGCACGAGGATACGCAGCTTCTCTTGGTCGTCTGGAAGTGCATCGTCGCAGTTGTCACAGGTGGTCGCCTCCATCGGTTGGTGTGTGTCGCAGCAGTTGCAAACAAGATCGTCGTCGATCTCCAATCCGTTCTTCTTGGCCACCGAGAGACGCTTGAGGAGCATCTTGAGCTTGGACGCAACGGAAGCGAGCTCTTCCGCGCAGCCTTGGCAGTGCGTCTGCAGGAGCGAGTTGGAGACACGGCAGAGCTGACACACGATTTGCGTGCTCACAGACTTGGCGGTCGAGGTCGTCTACAAGGACGGTGGTCAGACGTATTCACAATTCGTGTAGGTAGTCCCACCACCGACACTGTCGATGCGTCATATATGGTTGTCTAGAGGCACAGCGTCATTCGACCATCGCCCGTACCAAGAGCAACGCGTACCGTGAGGGCCACCCAGACTCGGCTCGGTCAAACCTTTGGGCCCGTTTTGG
>NW_012156428.1:347019-347721 GCF_000151545.1 Saprolegnia parasitica CBS 223.65
GGCTCCACGCTCGAGATCTCAGAGCCTAGAGTTAAGAGCATAGATTCAAAGAGGTTAGGGACTAAGGATCAGCAAGCTAAGGATCAAGGACTACGAGCTAAGAGTCAAGAGCCTAGAGTTAAGGATTAAGAGTTCAGGGTCACGGGTTTAGGTGTAGGGGTAGGGTTTAGGGTCACGAAGAGTTAGAGTTAGAGCTAAGAGTTAGACGGTTTAAGGTTCAAGGTGTAGGGTGTAAGGGTGTAAAGGTGTAAGGGTTAGGAGTTAGGAGTTAGGAGTTAGGTTTAAGGGGTGTAACGGTTTAAGGGTGTAAAGCGTTTAGGCGTGTAAGGGTGTAAGGGTGTAAGGGCGTGTAAGGGTCTAAGGGTGTAAGGGTGTAAGGGTGTAAGGGTGTAAGGGTTAAGGGTGTAAGGGTGTAAGGGTGTAACGAATAAGGGTGTAAGGGTGTAACGCTTAGGGTATAAGGGTCTAAGGGTGTAAGGGCTTAGGAGTTAGGAGGTTAGGAGGGTTAAGGGGGTAAGGAGGAGAATAGGAGGTTAGGGTTGGGCTTGAGGGTAGGGAAGGGTAAGGCCCTCCCGGTTAAGCCTTAAGGGTTAAGGGTTAAGGGTTAAGGGAGCCCCCCCCCCAGGGGTTAGGAGGTTAGGAGGTTAGGCGGTTAGGAGGGTGTAAGGGTGTAAGGGTGTAAGGGTGTACGGGTGTAAGGGT
>NW_012156429.1:0-19371 GCF_000151545.1 Saprolegnia parasitica CBS 223.65
GTAGAACTATCCACTTTCATACAATAACAGTCACGTGTTGTACGTCGTGGTATGATTGAATCCTTTGCAAAGTTCCTATCAATATAGTCTTCAGCGTCCATATTGTTGGTACGAAAAAATGACGCGCCCAAATTCGCCCCACCAGTCGATACAGTGTCTTGCAAACAGAATATAATCATAGGAAACGCCATCGGTTTCATTGCTAAAACAAAATCTTCGGGCGCGATGAGCCAGCTCGCGCTGCGGGCGCAGAATGACTACATCTTCAACCTCCAGGTTCAGATGGACAAGTACGCGCGCCTCATTAGCACCGTGAACGTTCGCATCAAGTCGCTCGAGGACGAGTACAAGACGGTGCAGCAAAAGGTCGCGCAGCTCCGCCTCAAGCGGTATGTACTGCATATCCTAACATGACTTTTCAGCTCAAGAAACTGCAGGAACGAAGGCGACCAGCGCGGTGGCGGCATCAACGCTGTCAAGTCCATGATCATGTGCGAAAACCGAGAAGTTGGAAAGCTCGAGAACCGGCTCGCGGCCTGTCGAACGCGGTAGGTCACCACCACACAGCTCGCAGTTTGCACATATCGGTTCTTATTGGAGCCAGTGAGAGCAAGCTCGTGGCGACCAACACGGACCTCAAGAAGAAAATTGATGCTCTCCGCGCGAATCGGCTTTTCAGTCAAACCGTGTTTGAGAAGGTTTGATCCCTTTTTCCGGCACCGAATTCGGCAGCGTAACTCGTATAGAACCAAAAACGACTTCGCGACATTCAGCGCCAAATGCAAGAGACGTTCAAGGCCTCGACGGTCATCATGGGCGAGCGGGACAAGGTCCAGTGGACCCATATCTGCCACACATATCAATGTCCCTAGGTCATTGCCCAAGCGCACTCGCTCGCAAGCGTCAACATGGAAGAGCAAGAAGCCTTTGACGACATTTACCAAAATCTAGCCATGATCATCGCCCGTGAAAAAGAGTCGGCGGGTCTGGGTTTTGTCGGATTTGCACTTTTGACTGAAAAGTGATGGGGTTAGATTCGTTTCGGAAGGAGGCCCTTAAGTCCGAGACGCTCGAGGCGCACGATGAGAACTACGTGCGTGGCAACTACCGCATCGACGAAGAAGCTGAGATGAAGCTCACACTGCACAAGCTGGACGTGGCGGTGCGCCTTCCTTCTGTCTGCACCATCGTATATTATTTTCTGTGCTAGCTTCGGGAGGACAAGACTGCGATCGAAGTCGTGAGCGAACGCCTCAAGCTGCACGAGTCGACCTTCAAGCAGATGATGGTACGTTCCATTGTAAAAATCCAAGTACGAGTCTTGACACCTGATGCGTAGAAACACACGGGATGCGACGACTATCACAAGTTGGTCGACATTTACACCAAAAAAGAAGAGGAAAATTTCGCTCTTTTTCGCTACGTGCAGGTACCGTTCGTGGAAAAAACTTGGGAATTGCAGGGTTTTGGACTAGAATATCAACAATGAAAGCGAACAACTTGAAGAGCAAACAGCAGCTTTGCAGCGCGAGCAGCAGCGGTACGTTGTCCATTTCAGTGGTTGGAGACACTACGATGCCAACAATTTAGCTATGCAGACGAACTCAAGGAAGGCAGTGCCAACATGCGCAAGCGACTCATCGACAGCTTGGAAGAAACCCGCCAAAAGTGGGCGAATTATTCTATTTGGTGTGAACTCAGGATTGTACAGAATTCTCAAGGAGAACGTCGACTACGAGCGCCTGCGCCAAAACGCCCAGCGCGAGTTCGGTCCGATTGCGCGCGCCGTCGACAAGCTCTACAACTCGCTCGGCTGTAACGAAATGGCGCCGGTAGCACATGATTCATCCCCGTTTGTGAATTTACAAACGGCATTTTTTTGTAGCCATCCGCCAACTCTGTCAACGCGGTCTCAGGCAAGAATGACGACCAAAATGCAATGGCGGTACGGTGTTGTATGATATTTCCGGCGTCCAATTCCTTGCAATCGACTAGATTCGCATGAGCTCGATGAACGACTTGTTGGCGGCCCACGGGATCACCGAGGGCAACATTCTGCAGTTCCTTGCGGTACAAGGATCGAGCCTCATCTGTGTTCAAGTTGCGTGCAATTAGATCATTGAGCAACGGAGTAACGACTTGCTCGAGCAATTTACGCGCCGCTTACAGCACAAGAACCCCCAAAACCTCGCCACGACGTCGCTCGGGGCGCATTTGCAGCCGAGCGACCCGAATCGCGCCAACGGCTTGCATCTCAATTTCAATCTCAACCAGGCGCCGCCACACTTGATTGAGGGCAATTCCGAATTAGAGAACAACAGCGACGAGGACGACGGCCTCGTGCCCGTCTCGACCAGTGAGCTCCAACGCAAGGCCGCCAAGAGCCTTTCGAGCCAAATGCAGGTCAACACCAAGTTTTCTCCTGGCAAAAACAAGAACAAAAAGCGCAAGTAGCAAGAATCGATGATGCACAAATCACAGTTGTCCTATAAGTGGTCGAGGCAGGAGGCACAATGTTAAAGACATGCAACGAAGCACAACATCCGACGTCTGATAACAGAGCGCGCGGGTCAGACGCGGGCTTGGTGCTGAAGAAGCCACGGCACATACTGCTTGCCCATCATCCACGCATCAGATCCCACATACATACTAGTATATCGTCCAGCGTCGATCCATTGGGATTCGTGCCCCTCCGCACCATCGCATTCTAAGCAACGGTAGGTATATGTGCCATATACAACCTAGAAGCGCGGACGGGACCAGAATCTTACATATCAAAATGGCTGCGGTATTGTCTTGGGTCCGTGCAAAGCCAGGCCATTTGGCGCCACGACCACGTGTTTCAAAACCGGATGGGTGGGACTTGTATGATCCTTGGCTGTAGACATCCCACCGTCAGCATTGCGTCTGTCCCTTTCCTCAGATCTGGTCGAGTTGGCTATGCATGCTAGGGACTTCAAGAATTTTAAAATCAAGATGCCGTCGCTGCGCTGCTTGGGCGTCATTGAGGGCCGCTCGATCTTGGCGCTGTTAGTCAAAACGTCTTGACCATGTCGTCGAACTACGGGTTCGCGCAAACCGGGAATCTTGACGATGGTGTTGAGATCTTAGTCTGTATTTCGCTGCTCTAGATTGCGAGTGAATCAAGCGGCGTGGCAAAGACGAAGTACCGAGCATCGACGCTTGAGTTCATGCAGGCAGCGACACATGTTGGACGATGAATTGGTGGCCACCAAGCGTCAGGCAGGAAGCAACGACCCCAACACGCAGGCCGGTTAAAAATGACGTCGTGTGATTCCACAACTATTGCACCACAATGAAAAAATCAGCTGTTTCATAGAGCTATGCACGACCCCGTTGCATGTGAATGGATAGCTCGCATCATTCGACAGTAGTTATCCACTTTGATTTGCACGAAGACGCTTGTACAACTTGGGTAGCACTGACAACGAACCGGAGTTTAAAGCTTCAAAACGCATGAGCACGATGCGCAAACGTAAGCTTCAGACCCAGCCAGCGACGATATCTATATCATGTCCAGCAAATTTGTTTGCACGTATGCGCTACCTTACTTGCTGCTTCAAAGAAAGGTCATCAGCTTTATCATCTGATTGATTCTACTAGTATCTTTTTGATTCCATCTTTCGGGCTCTAGAATTTATTCCATGCTGGGGCCAGCATTGTCATTTGGTTGCCTGGCATGGAATGAACAGTAGCGTGTTTGAATCGTTGCTCCCTGCGATCGTGTGCTTCTGATGGCTCCCGATCAGGCTGCTTGGGTGCGCCTCGAGCAGCTACTTGTTGAGGAAACGCGTTTGGCGTATGCTCAAACGAAGCGCTTGCATACGTAGACTCGTACCACTGTGCATCTCGAGCTAGATTCATGCCGCGGATTCTCTGTCCAAATCGCAGCTCATTTTCTGTTTCCGATCATGCGCTGCTTCTTGATCGTGCTGCTGGCGTTGGTGGTAGGCACCAACGCTACGTTCGACTTCAAGGCCCTCCAAGACAAGGTCCGAGCTCTCTTGCGCAAGGCCGAGCACGGAGCGCTCGATCCCATCATCGACGCCGCCGTCAAGGACGCGCTGGCCGAGACTGCCAAGATCCGGCGACCGGCGCTGCAGGCCAAGCAGCACAGCGGTGGCGCGATGCGATTCCGCATTCTGCAAATTCCCGATCTCCACTATACCAACTTGGCGCTCTACCCGTGCGACCACAAGCCTGATGCGATGCAAGGGGTGGGGGACTCGTACATGTCGCTGGCTTAAAAGGGAATGGACTAGCTCTGTGTCGAGGCCTACATGACGACTATGGTTGCGAAAATGCTTGACGATGTCAAGCCCGACTTTGTCGTCTTCACCGGCGACCAACTGGAAGCGCTCCACTTTCCGCAGGTACGGGTTAGTTGGATGTTTCTAGTTTTCGGTGCCACCCGTGGCACAGACGTGGCTCGGGTCGCTCGCGGCCGT
The DNA here is from genome assembly GCF_000151545.1 of Saprolegnia parasitica CBS 223.65. Taxonomy (NCBI): domain Eukaryota; phylum Oomycota; class Saprolegniomycetes; order Saprolegniales; family Saprolegniaceae; genus Saprolegnia; species Saprolegnia parasitica. The sequence continues at coordinate 4,470 of NW_012156429.1, forward strand.
CAACACGTACGCCGCCGAAGTTGAGAAGCGCAAGATTCCATGGGCGATGGTTTTTGGCAACCACGATGAGAATGTCGATCCGGTATCAATTTCCTAGCATGCGTGTCCTTTTGCGATACTTCAATCGTAGTACCTCTTTGCCAACAAGCGCGTCATGATGGCCTACATCGAGTCGCTTCCGTACTCGTACGCCAAGTATGGCCCGTACGGCATTGGCGGTGTCGGCAACTACGAGCTCCGCGTCGCCGCCGGTGCCGCGTCACTGGACTTGTATTTCCTCGACACGGGCAAGGACGGCGCTGTCTCGGACGGCCAGAAAGCGCTTCTGCGGTCGTTTGCTGCGTCCCACGCGCCCGAGAAAGCGCCCGCGCTAGCCTTTACCACTATTCCAGTGCCCGAGTACAACGACTTTAACGGCACCGGCCAAGGCACGAAAGGCGAAGCCGTCAGCTCCGGCGTCAAGAACACAGGCCTCTTCGACACGATGGTCCAGAGTAGGATTCAACTATCATCACACGCGATGCCGAGTGGCGGTGTGTAGTGGGCGATGTCCAGGCGTCGTTTTGTGGTCACGATCACTTCAATGACTACTGCTTTCTTCGCGGTTCGGTGCACCTCTGCTACGATGGCGGGGTTGGCTACGGTACGTTGCGCGCTTGACCATGCTTGTCGACTGTGAAAGGAGGTTAGGAGCGGCATATGCCCAGGGCGACCACCCGCGTACAGCTCGCGTGATTGAATGGAGCGTGTCATCCACGAATGAGTCGATCGCAACGTGGCTCTACAAGCACAACATCAAACACACCAACGACAAGTACTTTGTCTACGAGCGTGACCTGACCACCGTTTAAGCGAGCCATAACAATTCGTTTTTGAGCAGCAAATCTCCTATTTTAGAGACACCTGCATTCTATACCTTGACTACGCAAGTATGGTACTCTGTTCGACCATAAATGCTTTGGGAGTATATAACCAAGTCACTAGACATGTAGACGACGTGTGCCTTACAGGTTATAGAAAACTGGTGTGTCCTTGACGGGCAAAACATTACTTGGGCGCCGAGCGATGGAAGAGGCCATACTGCTGGTACGAGTTGGTCGCTTCGTGGAAATACTGCCACGTCGAGATGCTCTCTTGACCACTCGAAACCTTCCAGTCGATGACGCGCACGCGGCGCGAGTAGCTGCCCTTGCCGTACGCCGCACCTATACATGCATCGTCACATCAAACTGCGCTCGTCCAGTATACCGTAGCCGGTCGCGCCGCCGTAGCAGAGGTGGAGGGGGCTCTTGTAAAAGCAAAAGTCGTTAAAGTGATCGTGGCCGCAAAACGACGCCTTGACGTCACCCATCTCGACCATCGTGTCGAAGAGGTGGCTGTTGGTCTTGGCCGCGCTCACGGGGTCTCCGCGGCCGCCCTGGCCGGTGCCGTTGAACGCCTTGTACTCTTCAATCGGGATATGGAAGAACATGAGTGCCGGCGCCTTCTCGATCTTGTGCGACGCCGCGAGCGACTTCATGTGCGCCTTCTGGCCCTCCGAGACCGTCCCGTCCTTGCCCGTGTCCAAAAAGTACATGCGTAGCGCTGTCGCGTTGGTTGTCGGCGACTGGACGGCGACTTCGTAGTTGCCGACGCCACCAATGTCTTTGGGCCCGTACTTGGCGTACGAGTACGGGAGCGACTCGATGTAGGCCATCATGACCTTTTTGTTGGAGAGCAGCGCCTATTCGAAATGATATGGTTAGGGGCTAGGGTCCACTAAAGAGACGACCCACCGGCGTGTAGCTCTCGTCGTGGTTGCCAAAGACCATGGCCCACGGGATCTTGCGCTCATTCACGGCCGCCGAGTACGAGTCGATGGCTTTGAGCGCGTTGGTCGACGACTAGAAAATACTTTAGTGGGTGCAAATCGGACATTTGCGTTACCATGGGCCAGATGAGCGATTCGATTTGGTCGCCCGTAAAAACGACAAAGTCGGGCTTGACGCTGTCAAGCATCTTGCGCATCATTTCTGTCATGTGCTTTTCATAGCATGCCTAGTCATGTTTCAGAATAGATCATGAGCAGTAGCGATCTTGCAACGTACGCCCTTGTGTGAGTCGGGCTTGCCGTTGCAAATATAGTAGTCGTAGGTGGTGTAGTGCATGTCGGGCACTTGGAGCACACGGTACGCGAGGTCTTTGCCGACTTGGCGAGCGCTGAGCGACGGGCGCGTGATCTTGGCCGACTCGAGAAGCGATGCTTGCACGTGGTCGTCGATCACGCCTTCGATGCCGTCCTCGTCGCCGGCCTCGAGGTGGCTGTTGACGTCGTCGGCGAGCGCATCGATGTCGATGGCAGCGACAATGGCCAACGAGGACAAAAGCAGTGCAAGGCGCATGGTGAAGAATCGGAAAATGGAAATGAAAGCTCTAGTTTAACCCGGCTGCATCTGATACATGGCTGCTTCAATGCCTCGCAACTCTGATTTGAGCAGCGAATCTCGGAGAAAATGAGCAACCATGGCTTGAATCTTCTTCGTCTTTCGTTTCGCCCTCTGTGCATACACATGCGTAGTCTAGTTGTGGAGGCTACTCGCTGGGTGGAAAACTGCTTTGAAATCATAGTCCTCGCATCAGCGCACGTGCATTGTCTATTGAGCCTTAAAGATTCAAAAATACAATGGACGACGATTGTCGTAAGTCTGTACCACCAAGACCGGTTTGAGGAGCGTCGACTTTTGACATTCAGATTCAAATCTAAAGCAGCAGTGCTGGTTGTGGTGGAGCTAACCTTATAATAGTACGATCGAAAGAATGGTGCTGTTTGAAATGTCTACAGGCAACGTCTGGTGAGACGCAGCGTCATCCTATGAGGAGTAGAACGAATACGCTAGGCTCATCACGATGATTCAAGTCACCCGTTTCGTGCCGAATCGAAGTAATGAGACGAAAACATTTCCATAGCTTGGTGGGACTCGAGCTCTCGACCTGCACGGTCGGACAGTTGCGTGCGACGCCTTGTTTACGCAAGCCATTCGCCGTGCTGTGGTCTTCACGAGTGATCATCCCCTTGGGTGCTTTGACCCGTTGCAAGTCGACCAATCGCTGCAAACGAGCAGTGCATTTGCCTCCTCACAGGTGACGACTCGACGCGGCAGAGGCGATGCGTCATTTCAGAGCCCAAGGCGAGCAAGTGCAAGGCAATAGTGCAGTAGTATCTAGTACCATCGTACGTGGCCCATCGTGGCACCGCGACCGACTCTGCAGCCGCAGAAAACGGTCGGACCCCTGTCGGCCCGAGTAGGTCCGGATGCACGAGGTGCAGAGACACGGAGACGTCCCGATGTTTTTCAGGATCGCGCACGAGAGTGGGTGAACGATGGCCCAACGGTGGGACAGAAAGCCTGGATCAGGCCAGAGATACTGCGGTAATACTTGGCGCCATCCACTGCCGTCCATCGTCACGGTTGACCCAACACAACTCTCGCAGCAGCGCAAGAATTGCGAGCTCGTTTTCCGTGTGTTCCGATACACATGGTAGTGGGGACGAACCCAGAGTACAGTGCCGATACCGGTGAGCATGCTCTCATTTTTCAATTGGCACGATGAAGCTCGCTTGCCTTGCAACGACGCTCGCGCTCGCGCTGACGGGTGCCGACGCGCAGCTCAACATCAACTGGCTCGTCAAGATCGTCGCGGACAAGCTCAAGGAATTGGAGCTCCCGGTCGTCAACCAGTTTATCGACGGCGAGGTGCAAAAGGCCCTTGTCGAGACCGCCAAGATCCAGCGGCCGCCGCTTGTGGCGCGCCAGAACGGCGACGTGCTCTCGTACAAGATTCTTCAAGTCCCTGACATGCACTACACGGCCAACCGGTTCTTCCCGTGCATGGACAAGCCCGACGATATGAAGAAGCTTTGTTTTGAGTCGCACATGACCGAGATGATGAACAAGATGCTCGACGACGTTAAGCCCGACTTTGTCGTCTTTACCGGCGACCAAATCGAGTCGCTTTGGTATCCGCAGGTGCGTTCACCTGACGTTTATTTCGAGGTTCTAACGCTTTTTGTAGACATGGCTGTCGTCGATTGATGCGATCGACACGTACTCCAAGCACGTGATTGACCGCAAGCTGCCGTGGGCCATGGTCTTTGGCAACCACGACGAGAGCATTACACCGGTGCGTCGTGCTCTTTCAACCACTTTATTATGGACCAAGGCGACATGTAGCACCTCTTTTCGAACCGCAAGATCATGATGGCGTACATCGAGTCGCTTCCGCACTCGTACGCCAAGTACGGTCCGTTCAACATTGGCGGCGCTGGCAATTACGAGCTCTCGCTCAAGTCGCCCAACGCCACCGACATGATGCACATGTACTTTGCAGATACGCACAACGACGGCGACATTGCGCCAGCGCAGCTCGACTACTTCAAGTCCGTCTCGGCCAAGTACAAGGGCCGGGACGTGCCGGCCCTCATGTTTTTCACATTCCGATGCCCGAGTACAACGAGTTCAACGGCATTGGGCAAGGCGACCGTCGCGAAGGCATCGGCGGCCATGCCAACCACAGTCTTTACGAAGCCATTGTCGAGAGTATGTGTGACAGAGGAGGGTGCGATGAGGATGCTCATGGTGTCGCTCGGTATTAGTGGGCGATGTCAAGGCGACGTTCTGCGGCCACGACCACTTGAACGATTTTTGCTTCAAGAAGGACAACTTGCACATGTGCTATGGCGGCGGCGTCGGCTACGGTACCCACGCGCAACTTCATAGTCGACGACAGAGCTCAACATGGGCTAGGTGCTGGCTACAACAAGAAAAACCACGCGCGCACGGCCCGCGTGATCGAATGGAGCCGGTCACCGACGAACGAGTCGATCTCGACGTGGCTGTACCGCCACAACCAAGTCAACAGCCAGGACAAGTACACGGTGTTTGAGCGCACGTTTTTCTAAACACTACTCGTGTGTCGTCCAATTAAAACGATGTTACTAGTACCATTGTTGCACACTAGTATGCGCCTCGATTCGTTGATCTTCGCCCATCAAGAAGCCCAAAAACGTCATATCATGTACTAATTTACTGTCACTTGTAGAGTCGTTCGTTTGTGCATACGCAGTAGATCACTGATTTGGGCATCGGTTTCAGCGTATTCGTAGAATGAGGAGTAGATCGCATTACATTGTTATGTTCTTGCCGAATGCGTGGGTCGAGGAGGTCGGACTATAAAATAGTCGAACATTGCACCTAGTGAACCACATAAAAATCCTCGCGCGTCGATCCATGAAGTGCCTTGAGACCCACAACTCGACGATCTCGCTAATTTTTCAAGGAGATTCTATTCTACCAAAAGTTCTTCATCTCAAACCTCGTGGAACAATATTTTCCTCAAACGGTACCACCACGTCGGCGTTCGCTCTTTATACCATTTTACCAATAACCAGCTATCCAGAAAGGACGCCCTCCGAGGATATATCACTTGCTCGTGTCCATGTATCAACGGTGCTCTTGGCGTTGGCGGGGTTGGCCTTCGACTTCTTGAAAGCTCGAACCGCCACGTATCTTGAAGCTCGGGTTGATCCAATCAGATCATTCCGTTTCACCATGTCGCATTGTTCGGACCAATCGTATCGCGCTTCGGTTGGCGCCACACGGTGCCCCATACTCGACTTCGCCACGAGCATTGTGCGAACGGCGACATGGTCACATCAGCCTACCTGCGCGGCGTCTTTCATCTCCGACGACCCGACGCAGCGCGGCTGCCGCCAAAGCCTGTCAAGTCCCAAGCGCCCGACTTGGATCAAAACCCCAAGCGGGAAGATGTAGTGTTGCACCTCGAACGCGACTCGCTGCGAGAAGAACTCGCAGTCTTTGTCAGCCAACGCCAACTGACGTCGCTGCGTATTCCGCTACCGCGTCACTGGACGATGAACCACCGAGCATCCTTGGATGCCATTGCGGCCTCGGTGCACGGCCTCACGGTGGCCATCGACGACGACGCGCTTATCGCGTCGCTTCCCAACACGAACGACGCACCCGAAGTCTTTGTCAACGTCCCTGAGCTGGCTGCGAAAGGTCGCGACTCGTTTGTTGCGCACCTCCGCCATGACCGCATGGATTCTGCGGGTGCATTTCAAGTCTGTGCGACGAAAGGTGTCTGACGATTTGTGTAGGCGGTCATCGAGTGCACATGCTCTGGGATGTCGCCCAGTTGCAGTCCACAAACGCGCACGCATTCGAGTCCGTCGTGGGCGGCGAAGGCGGCGTCTATGCGCTGTCGTCGTCGACGTCCGGCGCCAAGGTCGTCATGTTCAAGCCCACTGAGGAAGAGGTGTTTGTTCGCGAAGGCCTCTGCGCGGGCGAAGGCGCCGTGCGCGAAGAAGCCGCGTACGTACATTGAGAGGATATGTGCGCGACTCGAAGTCTCCTCTGTTGTAGCTATGTCTTGGACGCTGCGATGGGCGGTTTTAGCGGCGTTCCCCCCACGGCCGTCGCTCGGCTCCACATGGCCAACTGCAAACGCAAGAAGCCCAGCGGCACCAACAACTCTGGCTGGTTCAAGCTCGGAGCAGTCCAGCGGTTCATGGCCCCAAGCGCCGGCAGTATGGAAGACTTTGGCATGCCCCATGCGCTCGAGAAAGCTGTTCAAATGGCTTCCGTGGATCAAGGTACCGATTTCTTTAATGCGATGGCCTCATGTGTCTCTAGTCCACCGCATTGGGCTCCTCGATGTGCGTCTCTTCAACACGGATCGCCACGGCGGCAATCTTTTGCTCCTCGGCAAGACCGCACCATACAAACTCGTGCCCATTGACCACGGCTGTATCCTTCCGAGCTGGTATTTTTGCAACTTGATACAGCGTGTAGCCTCCACACTGGACTAGGGACCGTCTCAGCGAAGCGCGTCTGGACTGGGCCACGTACCCGCAGGCCCAAGCGCCGTTTAGTCCTGCGATGCGACAACACGTCGCAGCCTTGAATGCATCGGCGGACGCCCATCGCCTTCGCCGTCTTGGTATGAACCGATCTTGTTTTGGACACTATTTACCGATCGCTATGGAGGCATTCGTGAAGAGTGCATTGCAACGCTATCCATTTGCACGCTCGTGCTCAAGACAGCGACGCTGGCCGGTGCGTCGTGCTATCTCGTGCAGCCGACACACAATATATATCGCTTCTATTGTAGGCAAATCCCTGGCGTGGATCGGCGCCTACTTGAGCCGAGATGGCTGCTTTGAAGCGCCGTCACGGCTGGAAGAAGCTATCGCGCGCGCGTGCACTGCATGCGACATCCCTTATTTATGGACCAAGAACGACCACGGCGAAGCCCGCTTCGACGTACGTCGACTCTAACGCGTCAAGCACTCGAGTGTCTGTAGGTCACCGACGGGATTCTGCGCCGTCGCCCCCCAAACATCTTTTACACCTGCCTTCAAAAAGCCGTGACGCTCGACGTGACGGCGACCAAGTAAAGAAAACAGTAGTATTTTTATCCAAGTATTTTGAAAGATTGATACATAATGCATGCACTTTAGCCTACAACGTCAACACGTCTTTTGTGACTTTGACCGGCCGCCGCGCGTCTTTGGCTTTCAAGTACGATTGGAAATCCTACATAGGTTGATGGATTGATACAGTGGCAGTGGAAGGTTGTGTACCCTGTCTTTGATGGCGTATTTCTTGGCGAGGAGCTGGCTCGGATCGTTCTGGCCCATTTCGTCCTTGGACGGACATACTTTGGTGTAGCTAAACACCGTGATCGCGTCCTAGACGTACACATCGATACTGGCAGCGACAAATAATGCGTCTACGCGGGCAGGGGACTTGGCTTCGGCCGCAGCAATGTGTGCAAACGAGCTGCGTCCCGAGCTGCGCTGGTCACAAAGGCTTTGCAGGTGGTATGCTTTTTGGGATAGCGCGTGCATTTGTTTGATCAAGTCCTACGGAACATTTGATACTTTCGTGTGATGCAACGTCGGTCACCGGCTTGGGCTCGGCCATCGACAGCATCCGTTTTTGGAGGGCGCGCGTTTTTTCAAAGTACTCGTTGGCGCGCGCAGCCACATCAGTGGCTGGTAGCGGTTGCCAACGCAGCGGTACTTTGTTTGGTCCAACGAATCCTTGGGTAAATCCCTATCTCACGGAGGTTAAATTCTGTCTTGCTCAGAACTAAACCAACTATCAAGTAGGTTGTTTACCTGTGAGAAGAGCGCCCACGTCACAAGGCTCGTGGTAGGCGGGTCGACATCTTCTTGATCGATCTCGGCGGCGGTCATGGGCCGCGTAATGTGTGCGAGTAGCTCGGAAAAACTGCTTTCTTCGTCGAGAACATAATCGTTGAAGACGAGCTGCTGCCCATGGTCGAGCATTTCCGAGATAATGTGCCCGAAAAGGGTTGCAAAAATACCTCTAAGTGTCATTTGTAACCAGTTGGATGTCAAAAAATCGTGTTCCACCCGCGTTTGCGGGGGTCAGCCGCCCGAAAGGCTTTGCGCAAATGGCAGAGATCCCACTCGTCCATGACCGTTGCGTTCTGAGCAATCGCAATCGCGCGGTTGCTCGCATTCGTTTGACTCGTAAACGACGCGTCGGTCATTTGAAATTGCTTCTTTCGTTCGGCCTCTTCTTGGGCCTAGCCGGAGCCATGAGGTTGTGATCTATGAAATCTACGCTTGCCTTGTGGCGTCGTTCGATCACCGACACTTCCTTCATTAGCATCTTGACGGTGCCCGACCATTCGTGCGGCTGTGGCTCTTTTGTCAACTGGTGGTTGTTGCTGGCTTTGGCTGCGTGGTCGGGACGCCGCAGGTGTAGCCTACCGAGCCATCGTGTGAGTATCCAAATCCATGAATCTTCGCAAAAAATATCCAAATTTGTACTTTTTGGCGGCGATGCGCTCGTCGGGGGTGATGACGTGGCGATCAAACACCTCGAGCGACGGAATTGCTGCAATCACGTGCAGACGGTAGTTTTCCTCTTCGGCCAGCGGATTGCCAAACAAATCTAATGAAATGTGTGAGTTTTGGGGCCTTTTCCACGAGAAAAATGGACCCAAATCGTGCAAGTGCAAAAGCTTGGAGAGCGTTCGGAGCGTCGCGTGCAGGTCCTGGAGACGGTTGTTGAAGAGTCGAAGTTCGCGTAAAAACGTGAAGTGCAGAAGCGATCCATCGACCGTCCTATCCATCATCATCAGAAAATCGCAAGCGCCCCCGCAAACTAGGATGCGTCGTACGAGATGCGGTTGTTTTGCGCAAACAAGTACTTGATGCGGAAGCACGTGTCGAGACCCGTGAGTTTTTCAATCTACCATCATATGAGTCTTTGTCGAAAATTCTTGAGCGTGAAGGTACATTGTTGTCGTTGATCCAGAGCACCTCGAGGCTCACAAACGGTTCAAAATTGCCGAGCACATCGATCTCGCGGTGCGCCAGCACAAGCTCGGTGCAGTTCTTGACGTACTTTTCGTTGGCGACCGCGAGCTCCTTGTGCGGCTCCGACACGCGCATTTCGTCGATTCTGGCCATCTAATTTTATCGTCCGTTAAGGTTGAAGTTACCAGCGATGACGTGGCACGCTCCCGTAAAAAGAAAAAAATGCAAGGCACTTCATTAAATTCATGGCGGCATCGATGCGATACGAGCTCGCTTCCGCGTACTCACGGCATGTCAATGTCGTCCTTGGCACGGCGAAGCGCCTCGAGCTTGTTGCCCAGTTCGTCGCGGCGCAACGCGTCAGCGTCGCTCTCAAAGAGGATGCGCTCTAGAATTTCATCCGTCGCGTCCATCGTCTCCCAGCGGCGCGCCAGTTGCATCACATATGACTCGACAAGAGTGCTGTTGAGCTCCATTGGAACCAGGTCCGTAAAGCGCTTCTTGGCCACGTGCAGGTACGCCGAAATCGCATGGTGGAGGTCGGTGGCTTGGGCGTCCTCGTTGCTCACCGAGCCAACACTGGCGTGCATCTGGAGGAGGGCCTTGACCGCCCCCATCGACACGTTTGCTCCGTCATTGTTGCCTAGTCCATCCATCATTATGAGTGCATTTTCTGGCGTGCGAATGGGACACATACCTGAGAGTGCGTCGAGCCCTTGCATCAGCGGCTGGTAGCGCAGCGTCGTAAAGTCGCGGTACATAGCGTCGTTTTGCGTGTACGGGCGCTTCTCCTTGTGCATAATCTTGTCGAGCGCTGGTTTGGTCGCGTCCGCGCACGTGGTCAGCACTTGGTTGGCGATGCGCTCGAGGTGCTGTTGGACCCCTGTTGGCGCTTGCGTCGAGATGATCGCGCGGCGCGTCACCTCGGCGAGCAACGCCTTGTAGCCCTCAAAGAGCGTTTGCATCGGGGCTTCCCATGCGCTCAAATAGTGCTGCTCGGTCACGTTCGCAAACGTCGTGTACGAGAGGAAGAGCGAGAGCTCGTCGCCGCGGCTGTCAAGCATGAGCTGCTTAAGCTCCGTCGTGTCGAGAACCGTCATGAAGCGCCACTCACTGCCGCGCTCCAACCATGCGTGGCTGTGGGCGGCAGTCAACACACGGCTTTTGGAACCGACCTTGGTAACCTTTTGCACCTGCCATTCGTCGTCGCCTTCATGAACTTCGACGTAATCGCCGACCAGTGGCTCTCGCTTGGGCATGTCGACCACATTGACGTCGATCGTCGACAAGCTGTCAATGGCCTCCTGGAAATCGCCTTCCAGGCGTCGCAGCTGGGCCCGCAGTCGGTTGTCGTCCGTCCCGTCGCGGAAAAAGTCGCCCTTGTACTGCCCGTGGGCCGCATCGTCCAAGTGTTGCTTGGCAATACGGACGTGCTCCATGTAGACCTGACGGCGGGTGCCGGCCGTGCGCAGTGGCGGCCCCATCGCCGCGAGCTCGCGCTGACAGTCGGCGGTTTGCGTGTCAATCTCGGCGTACACTTTGGGCAGCTCGCTCTCGACAAACGCGAGCAAAAGCATCGAGAGCTTGGTCGCGAGGCGACCTGTCCCGAGCAAGTGCGTGTCCACGCTGCGCCAGACGCTGTGCGTTGCAAAGTAGGTGGCCTCTTCGTTGCGCGCGGCTTCAATCGACACGCCCTTGTTCAGCGCGTCTTGCCCGCGGCACTTGACCATGTGGTAGCCGTGGCTCCGATTCTTCATGGTGCGGTTCGCGAGCAGATCAAGAACGGCCTGCTCCGAGCCGACGTCGACGAGGTCTGGCTTGGTGAGGATCGACATGGTCCGCGTCCCGTCCGCGTCCACCTCCTTGGAAAGGTGCAAAATCTCAGTGTTGTGCACGTCCACGTTGGCGAGCACGACGGCCAAGATGATCGTGCGTTCTTGGTGCAAGAAGCGCTGCACGAGGGCCCGGACGCGCGCAATCATGCCCACGTCTTCATCGTCGCCGACCGTGCGGATGAGCCCCGGGAGGTCGACCAGCGTCAAGTCCGGCAGCGCGGGACCTTCCAGCGCGATCTCGATCCAGTCGTCGCTGATGCTCTGGCCTTCGTCGACGAGCTGCTGCGTGAGTGATGCAATCGCAGCCGTGACGTCGGCCATGCTCGCAATAGCCGTCGGTGGCTCGGGAGTCCCGTTGTAGCGCATGAGGCGCGCCGAGCCCGAGAGTTTAGGTGCCTGCGAGAGCACGAGCTGCGTCGGACAGCGCGTTGTGAGCGTGCTCGACGACGGAAACGTGATGCCCGAGATGGCCGACAAGACGGACGACTTGCCGCTCGACGTGTCGCCCATGACGGCAATCTGCGGCAAGGCAATGTACTTGTCGAGGTGGTAGGCGCGGAGGCGGTCGACCAAGTGGCGGCGACTCTCGCCCACGCTCGTGACGAAAGGCGTCTCGGTGGGGATCGGGGCCGAAGCGGCGGTGAAGGAGCGGAACATGGTGGCAAAAGCAAGTGTGCTGGACGACGACAATGGATGTTTCCCCAGAGAATGGACGCAGTTCTACTTGTCCGTTGGGCCCAGAACGAGCGCTTTTCAAGACAGTGTACTACAACAAACTTGGTAAAAATCGACAACAGCGATGTCGACGGACCGCGCAGACTGCTTGGACCAATGACTACTTCGTCCTAAACATGAGTGCTTTGGGTGAATTCCGCTGCATCTCACGCAATGGCTGTTCAGAGAGCACATTGAACGTGGACACATCCTGGCTGTACAAATGATGAAACAAACATTCTGTCGCCTCATTTCCAGAGCCAAACAGGCGTCTCGGTGCACAGGTCCTTTTTATCGACCCTGGACGGTCCGAGGTTCGTACACAATGTAAAATATGAAGGCGACTACTATAGTCGTACCTCAGGTTTTAGTCATGCTGGTGCCAGCAGCTCTGGTTGTCCAGTTGCAAATCATTTCCTGAGTTGAACGTCGTGAGCTGGCTTGGGCGATATGATTGGCTATAATAAATCGATACTTACGTTTGATTGGCGCGTTTCGCATAATCCAATTGCGATGGCGTTCGCCCAGGCCTGGAAGGTGCAGGCGGTGGCCCTCTTCCGCTTGCTTCACGGCCATGCCGAGATCCCGAGCGGCTACGTCGTCCCGCCCGATGCGCCGTGGCCAACGTCCATGCATGGGCTACCGCTCGGCGCCATTCTCACCAACGCTGGCGCTGGCGTCTGCAACCCGACGGACATGGCATCGGCCGTTCCACCGCTCGGCAGAGCCACGGCAGCTCCGACGCCGTCCAAACGCCGGGCATCGACTTCACGTGACAAGCGCTGCAAACGGGCTCGGGTCGGTGGCGAGCTCGACGAGTCGCTTCGGACGGGACCGATCACCCGACGCAAGCAGGCGGCAGTGGACGCGCTTGGCGTTGACGGTGTAACCTCGAGTGACGAAGAGACCGACAGCTCGCCACCCAAGCCGCGTTCTGTTGAGTCAGATGGCGGGTTCAGCAGCGATGACGACGAAAGCCCGAAAACCAACGCTTCATCCTCCTACTCCAAAGCCCCGTTGTTCGGTCGTGCTGCGGGCAAGAAGCAACGGCATGTGTCGACGTGGGAAGACAAGATCGACGCGCTCAGTGTGTTCCGCAATGAGCATGGGCATGTCAACGTCCACTGGCTATTTCGCGTGCCGGCGTCGCCAGCGTACTCGCCGCACTTGCACGGCATGACGCTTGGCACGGTCGTTGGCACTATCCGCGGTCGATGTATTTTGCTCACGCCCGCGCGCCTCCGCGACCTCGACGCCATCGGCTTCCGTTGGAGATGCGACGCGGGGGGCTACAGCTACACGACTTGCGAGAGGCACCCAACCAACCCTCATCTTTTGCACCTGCAATTTGTGTCGTGGCAGGACCAGATCGAAGCTCTCCTCACGTACCGACGTCTCCACGGCGACCTCGAGATACCCGACGGCTTTTTTGTGCCATCGTCTGCCGAATGGCCGAGTGCGGCGCACAACATCGAGCTCAAGTGCGTCCTTCCAGTGCTGCGCATGCACGTCTACGAGCTTCCACCAGACTATGAAGATCGTTTGCATCGACCCGAGTCGGGCCTCATGCCCAACATTCCCAACTTTGATACGTTTCTGCGTCTGGTTGAGATCTACCGCGACATGGTGGGCAGCGGCGCCGTCGCCCGGGACTTTGTTGTGCCACCAAGTGGCGGCGACTGGATCGACGCGTGGCGCGGCTTGAGCCTCGGCGACCTCGCGTGGTCCGTCGGCTTGAACATGGCCGCTCTCACTTGCCACAAGCGCGCGCTTCTCGAAGGCACCGGATTTGTCTTCAACTCTGCGGCGACGTGGCATCGCATTGTCGTCGGTCTGCGCACGTACCACTTGGTCCACGCCAGCGCGTCCGTGCCGACAGCGTTTGTTGTGCCAAGTTTGCCCGAGTGGCCGACGGACCTGCACGACATGCGACTCGGTCATTGGGTCGACGTCATGACGTCGGCGAGAAGATACCGACTGCTTCCGGCGGCAACCGTCGCTGCCATCGATGCAATTGGAACGCGTGAGGAAGACAATGGTGCTCTCGAGCCAGCAGCGACTCCAAGTGGTATGGTTGGTGCGTCGCCAGCACCACCGATGAATGGCGTGGACGAAGCGGCGCCGACCTCGACGACGCTTGCCGTTGCCAGTTTGACAACAGCCCAAGACGCACCAACAAGAGCCACTGATGAGTCCGAGGTCGCATCTGCTGACGACACCGAATCTCTTGGCAACGACGACGCAAGTGACGACGACGACGACACGATGGGTTTCGACGACGGAGGCATCGACGTCCAAGACGACGAGATCGACATCGAGCCAGCAGCGGTCGGTGGTTGCAGCGGCGAGTCGGCAGCACCAACGTCGGTTCGTATCGGCACGGCCGATAGCAGTGTCACACTACCGCGCTCACCCGCAGCGATGACCCCCGTCGGCTTGCCAGCGCACCAGGAGCCACCGCCAGCGGGTGCCAACGAGCCCGACGCCGGTGCTCAGCTTGCCTCTCGCTTCGAGTCTCCAGAGCTCAGTGATCACGTCGACAACCAGTCGACGCCCATGCTCCTAGCGCTGGCCACCTTCAAGACGCTCTACCACCATCTGGATGTGCCCCAAGACTTCGTGATCGAAGCTACGGAGCCCTGGTCTGCGTCCGTGCACAGCCTCCAACTCGGCAACGTCGTCATGTCCCTGCGGCTGCTGACTCCGACGTGTCTTGCACCGTGGATCGTGGCCCGTCTTACGACACTTGGCTTTGAGTGGACACCACTGCGCTTTGACTCGGTGGACGGCGCCATGCAGCGTCTCGCCGCCGAGTTCCCGGCGCACCCGCCGACGTCGTTTGTGGTACCTGCCCAGTCGCCATGGCCGCAAGATCTCTGGGACGCCGACTTGCTCCCGCTGGGTGCCAAGCGTGATGCGTGGCTGGCAGAGATGGAGATCCAGTACGGCGCGTCGCTGGCACTGCTCATGGGGCCGTCAGCCAGACCACCCGCACCGA
>NW_012156429.1:19471-49230 GCF_000151545.1 Saprolegnia parasitica CBS 223.65
AGACAACGACCAACTCAATAATGACCGAGACATTGCTGGCCCCGTCAACGACGACCCGAGAGACGAGAACAACGATCTCGCCCACGAAGCTGTCGTGATGGATGCTGTGCCGGCAGTCGTCGCCATCGATCCAGCGCTGCCCGATGCCATCCGCCCCGGCGACGGAGCCATTGACGCACGCGATGAGCTGGCAGCGCCTCGCCAAGTCTACCGTCCCGCTCGACCGCCAGCCGACGGGTTGGACTGGCCATTGCTGCTGGGTGCGTTGTCCTGGTACTTCATCGTCCAGAAGCACTCGGACGTTCCTGCTGCGTATGTCACAGAAGGCAACGTCCCGCTGGGCGACCTCGTCCGTCAAATTCGCCAAGGACGCGTCCTGCTGCGACGCGAGCGTCTCGAGGCACTCGACCGCCTCGACTTTGACTTTTCGTGCGCCATGTACAATTGAATGTCATGTGTATGTGAGACCTCGTCGTGGTCTAGCACTAGATTGCGTCCTACTGCGGAACGATCCAACAACGAGCAAGAGAAATAGAACATCAAACGAGAGTTAGATCGCTGAGACTACGGCAGCTTGGCCACCTCCTCCTCGACGAGCGTCTCGCTGACTTCCCAGAGCTTGGCCGCAAGGTCAGCGTCTGTCGCTTTCGGGTGGAGTTCGTCGCTGACTTGGCAGTCCGAGTAGTAGGCGCCTGGCACAACGTCGGGGCGAAGGGCCGTCGCGACCGTGGTCGCCACGCCCTGTGGGATCGACTTGAAGCTTTCGAAACACAGCCGGCGCAACGTGCCGGAGCGCAGCCCCGAGATCGCGCGCAGAGCGTTCCCAAGACCCACAAAGCGCGAGAGCTCCGAGCTCGGGATCGAGCCCGGGTGCAGCGAGACAGAAATGACGTTCTGGCTCGCATACCGCTTGTTGAGCTCCTTGGCGAAGAGGACGTTGGCGAGCTTGGCGTGGCCGTAGCGCTCCCATGGGTGGTAGTACTTGTCGCCGTTAATGTCGTCAAACAGAATCCCCTCCTCGGGCGCAAAGAGGTACTGCGCAAGCGACGCGAGATTGATCACGCGGGCTGGCGCGCTCGGGGTTCCCGTCTTGATGAGCGTCGGCAAGAGCAGCTTGGTCAAGTAGAAATGACCCATGTGGTTGACGCCAAACTGCGTCTCAAAACCGTCGGTCGTTGGCGCCTTGGGACAGGCCATGACGCCGGCGTTGTTGATGAGGACGTGCAGCCGCTCAAACTGGGCGCCGAACGCAGTCGCAAACGCCTTGATCGACGCCAACGACGCCAGGTCCAGCGCCAGGAACGACACCTTGGCATCGGGCTGCGCAGCGACGATTGACGCGACAGCTGCGTCGCCCTTGGAGGCGGAGCGACAGGCGATGACGACGGTCGCGCCCTTGGCCGCGAGGACCCGCGCTGTCTCGAGGCCGAGACCCGTGTTGGCGCCGGTGATGAGAACGACCTTCTGCGGGACCTCAGCGGCCAAGACGGAAGCGACTTGCTCGCCCGTCGTGTAAAAGTTGAACGCGGATGGCGTCTGCGGCGCCGACTGGTGACTGCCCATGGCTCGAGAAGTTTGATTGTGACGCGTTCTAGACGCTGAGCGCCGAGAGTCTGCGTATGATTGGTCAGAATGGGCCAATCATACGTGTGTACAGCAAGAAAAGGCACCAATCAGTGACGGCGGAGGATTCGTATCGCGATGGCGTTACTAAACTGCGGTGGCGGGAACAATAATGACGTGGCGGGAACGCCTAGTATGCGGTTGCTCCTATTCTCTTTGAGTGTACCCAAGCACATGGACAAGGACACGTTTGTTGAATGGGGATTGCGTGGCTGCGTTGCACCCGGTCCATGTCCCCACCCAGCAGTTGCGCTCCTATTAGCTTGGTCTCCACAATGCAAGGCGCTATCCATGTACAAAGTTGGTGTAAGATAGCTGGTCAACCGAGAACTTGAGTTTGTGGAAGAAAGAGTATAGCTTGAACGAGACGGAAGCAGGGTCGGCTCAAGGGCGCATAAATAACTTTGGTCGGGCTGGACATCGAGCTTGTAGCCGAGGTTACGTCGGGTAAGGCGTGAAGAGACCACTGCAACGACGAGCACCTGGTCAAGGACTTCATCGCTCGAGCAAGCGAGTATAGCGGCTACTACGAGGGACAATCTAGAACCAACGACCGTCGTTTGTTGTTGCATTGTTCGCGAAGTCTCAACGTGTGCGTATCCGGATGATATCCGGAGTGCGGGTCCTCTGTAATTGGCCTCTTTTTGGCCAATCCCGATGCGCGCCGTGGCGGAAGCCGTCATTTTCGATTCTCGAAAGGAGCGGCCGACGTCATGCGCGTGGCGGTCACAGTCAAGCGGTCGAACGGAGAAAAGTTCAACGTCGAGGCCGAGCTCGAGAGCACCGTCTTGGCCTTCAAGGAGGAGCTCGAGCACACGACGCAGGTTGCGCCGGCCCTCCAGCGCCTCATCTACAAGGGCAAGGTCCTCAAGGACGAGCTGACGCTGGCCAGCTACGAACTCGAGGCCAACCAGACCATCTACTTTGTCAAGGGCGCTGCGGCCAAGACCGCACCGGCCGCGCCTTCTGCACCGGCGGCGGCGCCTGCCCCAGCAGCGGCGACGCCGACACCCGCCCCGGCCGCCAACCCGTTTGGTGCTTCGCCTTTCGGTGCCTCGCCGTTTGGTGCTAGCCCGTCGCCGTTCGGTGGCATGGGTGGCATGGGCGGTATGCCTGGCATGCAGCAGATGCTCCAGAACCCAGAGATGATGCAGCAGATGATGGAGTCGCCGATGATGCAGAGCCTCATGAACAACCCCGAGATCATGCGCAACATGATGCAAGCCAACCCAGCGATGCGCCAGCTCCTCGAGCAGAACCCCGAGCTCAACCACGTCATGAACGACCCAGAGATGCTTCGCCGGAGCATGGAGGCCATGCGCAACCCCGCGGCCATGCGCGAGATGATGCGCAACCAAGACACGGCGCTCCGGAACATCGAGTCGCATCCCGAAGGCTTCAACGCGCTTCGCCGCATGTACACGGAAGTCCAGGAGCCCCTCATGAACGCTGCGAGCAGCGGTATGAGCATGCCTGGCTCGGCCTTCCCGATGCCCGGCGCTGTCGGTGGCGCGACGCCAACGCCTCCTGCGGCGACGACCTCCTCGACGACACCTGCCAACCCGTGGGGCATGCCATCGACGACGACGACAACGCCTGCGACGGGCATGAGTCCGTTTGGTGCCAATCCGTGGGGCGCTAGCCCGTTCGGCGCCAATCCCCTCGGCGCCGGTGGCTTTGACCCGGCCATGCTCAACGACCCGATGGTGCGCGGCATGATGGAGCAGATGAGCAACAACCCGGAGATGATGCGCTCGATGATGGAGATGAACCCGCAGCTCCAGGCGCTGGACCCTGCGGTGCGCGAGCAGCTCCTCAACCCCGAGACGCTTCGCACGATGATGAACCCGGCCAGCTTGCAGGCCATCATGCAGATGCAAGCGGCGATGCAGCAGCTCCAGGGCTCTGGCATGCTCGGCAACCTCGGGGCGCCTCCGGCAAGCGCGGGCGGCGCCAACAATCCGTTTGGTGCTGGCGCCAGCAACCCGTTCCTGAACAACCTCTTCTCCGGCAGCTTTGGCGGCGCGCCCGCCGCACCGGCCGGCAACCCCGAAGAGCTCTACGCGTCCCAACTCACGCAGCTCGTCGACATGGGCTTTACGAACCGCGACCAGAACCTCCGCGCGCTGCAAGCGACCTTCGGCAACGTCAACGCGGCCGTCGACCGTATCTTGAGCGGTCTGTCTTAAAATGTCGGTGCTTGTCCAGTCTTATAGTATCTGGTTTTCGTGTCTGGTTTGGCGAATGGATACTCTGGGATGAGCCTCGAGGAGGAGACTGGTGCAAGTAGCGACCTAGCTCACCGCTGCTCGATTCCATTTCGGGTTGCGAGCTGGCCACGTCATCGAGTTCGGCGGTGGCCGTTGGCAGGTCGGTTTCTCGAATTCGGTTGTGCCACGTGTCCCATACAAAGAACAAGCTTCTCGAAATACAATTCCTTTTGGCGATCCGAATACAAATATCAAGATATTGTTTTTCGGACAACGAAGTGCTGGCCACGTAGCCCAATAGCTTGAGTATTGTATAGTATACAAACCACCCGCCAAATCAATCCAAGATGCTAAATGGCGCGTTCGCATTGGCTACATTGTAGCCAATCCAAAGGGGCCATACGCAATCAGCACTGATCCCATCACTAAGTACACAACGCAGAGTGGCTCATTTCCGCATTCGCGACAACCTCCATGGCGCCGCAGCAGCAGATGATGATGACCGACGCGATGGACTCGTTCCTGCAGCAGCAGTTCGAGGCCTCGCCCCGCGCTGCTCACGGCGCGCCGACCGCCGCATCGCCAACCGTCGTCCTCGGTATGGACGAGACGCAAGCCATCGCCGACACGCTGCGCTCGCGCAAGACGCACCGCGACGCCATCGAGATGGAGCGGCGCGTCGAGTACTTTCGCGGCAAGGACGTCCGCCGCTGCTTCCCGGGCGCGGCGCCCGACACGATCGAGAGCTACGGCCACTCGCTGCTCTACCACGGCTTTATCCACCGCTCCGAGAAGGTTGCGGCGGCCAAGAAGCTCAAGGGCGCGCCGACGACACTCGCGATTGCAAAGGACCAGTCGTTCGCGACCGACGGCTTGTACACGTGGATGTACGAAGGCTCGGCGACGCTTCGCAACGTGCTCACGGTCGTTTTGGTCTGCTTTGCGGGCCTCTGCACGCTCTACCCGCTCTGGCCGCACTGGGCGCAATCGGCCGTCTGGAACAGCGGCGTCACGCTGGCGCTTGCGAGTACAGCCGTAGGATGTGTGCGCGTGAGCGTCTGGCTCGGGATCTGGCTCGCTACGGGACGCCACGTATGGTTTCTCCCCAACTTTCCGCTGCTCACGTCGCCGCTTCTTGAAGAAGGCAAGGCGCCGGTCGGGTCGACGACCAAGCGCCTGCTGGTGGCAACGGCCCTTTTGGCGATCGCAGCCTACTTTGTCTATTACCCCATGTCGTTCGGGAAGCGTGGCGCTCTCGGCTTGGGCCGGCAGCTCGTGCGCGAAGCGTACAAGGGCACGGTCCTCAACCGCTTCTCCCAGCAAGAGAAGGATCTTGTCTACTCGATCTTTCGCGTCCTCCGGCGCTTGCTCGTGTAACATCATCCCGTTGTTGGATGTATATTTAGCATAACCCATCATGTACTCTATACTTGTTTCCGTAACCTTAGTGCACTGTGTGTGTCCGTGCAAGTGGTGTATGTCAATGAATCAAGGGACTGGAGACGTACTGGCAAGCCCCAGTGCGCTGCGACATGGAGCGCCCAGCCGATGGTCCGACGTGCGACGACGTATCTCGAGGATTTTCCTCCGTGCGATCGCCGCAAGCCACCTTGCACCTGCTGGCAAGGGCGAAGAAAGGTCGGACAGAAACAGACCGCAACGTGCAGACTGGAACGAGCCTTCTACAATCCAACACGCCATGCGCACGCTTGCATAGACGACCCACTGCGCCGCTATGTCGACGCTTGCCGATCCATTGTCGCCAACCGGCCGCTGGATGCATGCGGCGAGCCGATGGCTACCACGCGTTTCGCCGGCCGCGCTTGCTTGCATCTGGAAGCCATGAGGCCAGATCGTTTGGCGAAGGCCCTGGGCTCGCGCCACCGCTGCGTGCGCTCTGCGTCGGCGTCCGCATCGAGGTCGGTGGTGTGGCCACGCGGTCGCGTCCTTTGGTGTCGAGTGTGTTCGCATCAACATGTTGTTCGACCGGATGTGCGTTCTGTATCCGGACGATCGAAACCACTTGGCGTTTGTATGTCGTAGCCACGTCACCGCTTTTTGTATGGAAACTGAAAAATTCACTTCCCATTTTCATTCCAAGTACACGCGAGCGAGCGATGGGTTCGGACTGCTGCGGCGGCAATCACTCGCATGGCGCGGCTGCGCCCGTGGTCCCGGCGGCGCCCATGACCAAGGAGGTACGCTCCATGCTTCTTCATTCTCTTGCGTCTACCTTGGTGCTGATGACGATGCATGTGCGTAGGAGGAAGCCGAGTTCAAGGCGGTCAAGAAGATGGCCGACTTTCTCCGGGGCCGCAATGGCATGCCGGTCCGGCAAGCGATCGAGCTCGGGAAGCGCGTCGAGTTCTTCCGCGGTGACAAGCTCGGCAAGTTCCTCATCAACCACGACTCGGCGAGCAAGTACTGCGTGGCGCCGGTCACCTCCAAGGACGACGCGCTCGAGATGGGTCGTCTCCTCGTGACGCATGGCTTCATCCACAAGTCGGAGCGCGATGCCAAGAACAAGAAGCTCTTGCAGCCGTCGCAGAGCCACGAGTTTACGGCCGACGGCTTCTACACGTGGATGTACGATGGCCCCAAGACGTTCCGCAACTTTTGACGGCCGCGCTCATTGTGGGCTTCACGGGCCTCGTGTGCTACCCGATCTGGCCGCAGTGGTCCAAGATTGGCGTCTGGTACCTCAGCGTCACGTTCCTCATTGTCATCATCGTCTTCTGTATCGTGCGGCTCTTCGCCTTCTTTATCCTCTGGCTCGCGGGCATTGAGTTTTGGTTTCTGCCCAACATCTTTGACGACAACCTCGGCGTCATTGACTCGTTCAAGCCGCTCTACAGCCTCCGCAAGACAGACCCGTCGGAGACCAAGTACCGCGCCTTGGCGCTTCTTGCGTTTATCGGCTTTTGCATCTGGGTCGCGCAGCAGCCGACCGACTTTGACGAGTACATGGCGCTCACCAAGCAGTTTACGGACGATGTGTACAGCGGGAAGCTCCTCGACGACATGAGCCAGAAGGACAAGGAAGACATTGACAAGCTCAAGGTCCCCGACCTCGAAGAGCTCATGCGCGACGACGCGTCCGACATGTTTGCCGACAAGGACGAAGACTCGATCTTTGACAGCTTTATGGAGCAAAAGTACTTTTCCGAAGACGCCGACGCCGACGACGACGTGCGCGACGACTTGTAGGCCGCCAATTACCCCTCGAATATATACCATAGTAGTTATCAGAGCGTGTCCCCCCCACAGGCTCACCCCCCACGGTCGAGACCAGCCTGCTTTCTCTGCTCCAGCGTTTTTCAATGTTTCGCACGGCTCGGAAGAGACCAGTCGACCTCGAGTGCGCTCGTCGTTCGTCGGATGGGCCAAGAGAGCGGACTCGGCGACATAAGAATCGAGGAAGCGACGGCAACCCGACGCGGTTATCGACTAAAGACCCAACGAGACTACTTGGTGCCATCCGCTCGGCGGGTCGTTGTCGCGCAGGTGGTGCAGTCGCCCGCCCCGATGGCGAACCAGTACCTAGGTAGGGAGGGTCCTTGTGCCCCATCGCGTTGACCGTGATGTGTGTATTGGCATAAGAACCACTTGAGCCTTTTTAGCAGAGCTTGTCGCCGAGTGGTCGGCTTGACCTCGTTTGGATTGCTAGCGTTGTCCGTGGTCGGATGAAAGCGCTCGTTCATGGCCCGCCATGCCATCCGCAGTCGTGTCACCTGCACGCCCTCTTGGATCTCACGCTGTAGACCGATGGACTACGAGCGTTTCAAAACATGCTAAATTAGACCATCGGGGTTTTTAGACGCAATCGTTGACGACCAACGACGACGTCTTACGCTTCTTCTTGGAGCCATGCAGCCACGTGGACGGTAGCTGGCGCATGGCGAAGACGACGTAGAGCAGCGCGGCCAGCGCCAAGAGCCACGACGTCCACGCATTTACAGTCATCGGACGATCCGCGATCGGAGCTTGGCGCGCGCCCAAGAGGAGATTTCCGGCCGCCACCGCAAATGCAATCGCCTTGCGCTCGGCCTGCACCACCGGGTGCGTCGGTGACAGCGCCTCGACGCTCGACGGTGCGAGCAGCCACGGCAGCGACCAGCACGGTGTGCCGGGCTCCAAATCGCCGGTCCACGCGACTTTGTACTTGGTCGCGCTCGACCTTCCTTGGTCAAAGCGCTGCAGGTGCGTGAGGAGCGGCACTTGGTACGCGTCGCCGCTGAGCTTGGCGCTGTTGCGGTGCAGAAATATCATGTCGCCGTGCATGTCGCGCTGCCCCATCGCGATGCCGCAGAAATGCGCGCGCCACGGCAGCTGCGTGCCGACGATCATTGGCAGCGCCGCAATGTAGTGGAACGGCGTGGACGTCGCGAGGAACGCGAGGCGGAAGAGGTCCTTGTCGCCGTACGCGAGCTTGAGGTCGTCGAGGACATTGGGGTGGAACGTGAGCGCCATGAGGTACTGCAGCGCTCGCACGGACGTCGCGCGGTTCAGAAGGACTTGGCCGCTTTCTTGCTCAAACATGCCCGTTGGAAATGCCACGCCGAGGTACTCCCAGAGAAGGCTCTCGCCATCGACGTGGAAGAGCGTGTTGGACGGCTGCCAGTAGTCGGGCCAAAAGAGCGCGCCGTGCGTTTCAAACGCTCTCGACTCGAAGAGATACGTCGGGTCGCGAAGCGGGAGGTTGTCGCAGTCGAGCAAGAGGACGTGGTCGAACGACGCGTGGTAGAGCGCATAGGGCTTGGTGCGAAATCGGGTCGCGCGCGGGTCCGTGATCGCGCGCAGCACGACCTTGTCGGTCTGTTCGAGTCGCTGCAACACAGCGTTTCTTCGAGGGTCCATCTCGTCGTGCCGGTAGAAAAGCTCGATCGGCAAGCGGCAGCCGTACGACCGGAGGAGCTGGATGATGGCAGACACACTGGGCACGACCGCCGGGTAGATGGCGAAGACGAGGCCGCGGCTGGCCGTGCCCGCAATCGATGGCGCATGCTCGTACGCCGCAGCGCGATGGCGAAAGTCGGTGAACGCGCGCGCCATGCTGCACGTAAAGTTGACGCCGCGCTCGATGCTGTGGCACGTCGTGGCCATGACGCGGTACGTGTCGCCGCTCGTCCGGTTGCGCACTTCGCAGTAGCCTGCGAGGCCCGTCACGATGGGTGCATCGCAGGACTGATCCGATAACGGACGCCGCTGTCCGGACACGGGATCGCAGTCGCTCATGGCGCGCCACGCGACGCACTCGAACTCGCTGGGTTGCCACACCGCAGGCACGCGGTCCAGCGTCAGGTTGCGCGGCTCGTCGATCGAGGGCGTGGGTAGCGCGACATGGAAGACGCCGGTCGTGTAGGTGGCGACCGCGATGGTGGCGAGGAGGCATGCGATGCTGGCTGCGGCGGAGCCTCGGCGGCGCCATCGCACGCTGGGTGGCGGCCCTCGCTGCTGCTGCTGCATACTAATAGTCTCGTTATGTTGCGTCTTTCCCATGCGTATGTTGGCGCGAATCCGGGACGCAAATAGTGTTGTGCTCGACGGCCACCATTCGTGTGCTAATAGCTTGGGTGCTATCGTGCACTCTACTGGCAAGGTCGTGTGGCCGAGCCATGGCGGTAGGACTCGATTTCTCAACAACGCTCCGGTCCTCACCACGCTTGCTCACGTCACACGTGAGCGTTGCCCCCACACTATTTCATACTGCAGAGACACGACGATAAAATACCGTTACCGGGTACGGGACGTGGGCCAGCAGGGAAAGCAGCAGGACACGCGACGAGCCCGCCGACGGGAGCTGCCGACGCCGCCTCGTTGTCCACCTCGTTCTTGGCTCGTGGAAGGAACAGCATCCGAGTCACTCGAGATTGAAAAACAAAGATATCAAATACTTATTTCTTTCACGTCGACGCAAGTATCAAGGTATCAACTAAATGGCCGTGGTAAAGTTGGCGATTGGCCCCATGCTGCCGTCGGCGCCGCCGTTGCCAATACCTATTGTATGGTATCAGGTGCGTGTCTTTCGAGGGTCGGCGTACCCGAGACGCGGGCAAAGTACGTCGTGTTGGGGCGGAGGTCCGAGACGAGCGTCCAGTTGCGGACTCCGCGGTACACTTGGACGTCGTTGAGCATGAGTGCGTAGCCCTGCACGTCGACAAGCGCGGGCCACGAGATGTTTGCGGTCGACGACGAAATGTTGCGCACGTCTGGCGGTGTCATGGGCGCGTCGAGGTAGTAGGACGCCGCTATCCCAGGTAGGATCGCGTCAGTCCCAAGTGAACGCGAGGAAGAGAGAGTGTACGAGGCGTGTCGAGAAAGGTCGGCCAGCCCCACGCCGCATACCCCTGAATGAAGAGCCCGAGACCGATGGCCTGCACAAAGAAGGCAGATCGCGTTGGAAACGCCGTGGCCGGCAGAAGGAGCAGACCAATCTGCACGTGGTGGAGATGCAAGAGCGTGTGCGGGTACAAGCCATGGACGATGGCCATGTAGATCGCCACGAGTACGTACAAGGCGAGAAGAGAGAGGAGCGCTTTCTGCTGGTAGAGGTGCCGCAGCAGGTGGAACGCAAGGCCGAGAGCAACGAGCCCAACGAGCCCAAAGACGATGTATGTCCACACGTTCACGCTTGGCGTGGCCCTGTACCCCCCAAAGTTGATGTTCTAATGGCGTCGGCGGTGTGAGATGAACGAGTCGATGTGTGCCGTACGTACGAGCCACGGGAGGAACGCAAACTGGGTCAAGTGCAGCATCAGGTGAAAGGGCACGACCGACAAGAGGCCCCAGTACACAAATCGTTCCTGTGCAATTGGATCAAGATATCAAGAGGGCCGCGAGCTTTTTTACCTTGCGCGAGTACGACGCGTACTTCGCAAACGTATACTGAGCGACCCAGAGGTAGAGGCAGTGCACGGCCACGACGACGATGCAAATGTCGGTGAAGAGATGGAGGCTCAGCGTATCATAGTCAAAGCCTAAGCCATCGATCGAGACATGCAAGCACGAAAAACATCGAGTCTACTGGTGGGTGACGCGATGAGCGTCACGTAGATGAAGCCCCAAATGCACTGCACGTGCGTGAGAAGCAACGGCGAGAGTGCTGGAAACCAAGCAAGCCCGAGCGTGGCGGCGGCACCGACGCTGAAGATGTACCAGGACAGGTCGACGCAGTGCGAGATCGAAGCGGCGTCCAGGTAAAACGACATGGTTTTGGGGAACCAAGATGGGAACGCTTGTGTCGTGACGCCGTGCTGGGTCGATGCTGCAAAGCTCATGCGCTCGCCTTTGATGAGCACGATATGAACGACGAAGATGATGGATGGGATATGTGTACCGTCGTAGCGCATGAGGCCACAACCGCCGCCCGACCTGATGGCACCGGCGTGAATCGCAGCCTTGCAGATGCGCGAGTCGCCGCTAGTCACAAGCATGCTGTCGTGGTCGGAACGTCGAAGATGGAGCGGAGTACCGGTACGGTCCCGACCCAATGACCGCAAGCACGGACGACTGATCTACGCACAAGGTCCATTCAATGCAAAGGCGTGGGCACTAGAGCGCACCTGATAGGCAGCCGCTGGGGCACCGAAAGGCGAACCAGTCCGTCTGAAATGGCTGGCAGTCGATGCCATGGAGGCCGCAGTTCGGTCCTTTCCAGTAGCCAAAGTACCGGCAGCCCATCATGGCCGGCGCTTGGCCATTGACTTTGGCAGCGAAGAAGCTGTAGTAGAAGAGGGTCGTGAGCACGCTGACGACGACGACGAGGTACACGGCGATGGGCACGTGCTGGCGCCTACTCGAGGTGACGCAAGCTGCAGATTTGGCGTTTGTACCAGCGGTGGGGCGCCACTTTGAGCGCGTCGTAGGGCGTCGCATGGGCCACCGGCGACGGCGGCGGCGTGTGCTCATCGATTGAGATGCGGTGGGCGCGGTGGACGAGGCTCGGCCGGCGCTCGGTCTCGGTGGCCTCGGCCATGTCGCTCGCGGCAATACTGGAGCAATCCCTTACATCGTTGCCGAGACGTTGACACGATGATGTATTGAGAGATTTTCCCTTCTGAACAAGATGATTTCGGAGAAGCTCCCTACGAACAAAGGCTATCACATTGCTTTCATACTGGCCATGTACTGTGCTAAACACGTGCTGAAGCCAATGTGCTAAGGCCGTTTCAGGGAAACTCCTTCTTTGCAATATATTAAATATAAGAGGGTTTCTCGAAACCCGCTGGAAATATTCAGTTTCCAAGTGGCGATGGACGGGTACCGGAACATCATGGGCGGGAAGCTCAGCCTCAAGGCCAAGGGGATCCCGGTCAAGGCCAAGAAGACCAAGAAGGCGAAGAAGACGAGCCGCAAGCATGAGGACGGCGACGATGGAGAGGTAGCGGCGAAGAAGACGACGTCCAAGAAGGTCCGGGTCGACGACGACGTCGTCCTCGTCCCGATGGGTGGCATGACGGACGCGCAGAAGAAGCATGCCAAGTTCAAGTCCAAGCGCGTACGCAGCCTCTTGCGACCTGCATCGGTATGCTCATGATGCGATGCATGTCGATAGGAAGAGGAAGACATCCGCAAGCAAGCGTCCAAGACGTACCGCGAGCGCGTCGAAGAGTACTCGACATATCTCGGCAACCTGACCGAGCACCACGACGTCCCGCGCGTCTCGGCGGCCGGCAACGGCTAAGTCGCATGCGAATCTTATTGTATGTACAACAACAACACTCTGTGCTGCGCCTACAAGTCGGTACGGCCGGACGGGTTCTGCACGTACGGGATGCACTGCTTGGCCTGGGACCAGTCGCGCCCGCGCTTGTCACCACACGTCATGTAGAGCTCGCACGCATGGGTCGACGAGCCGTGGCAGAAGAGCGGGTTGTTCTTGCGGCACTCAATGTCCTGGACGAGGCCGCCAAGGACGTCGACGCGGGGCACGATGTCGTTCTGGGGCTTGATGGTCACGACGTAGTCGCGGACGTCCTCTTCGTTGATGTGGAAGCGACCGCGGCTAAAGACGAGACCCGGGCCCGAGAAGGAAATCTACAAGAAGAAACCATCATGAGGCGTCGACGCCATATGAGATCGTGCGCGTACCGCCGGCGACTTGGTGGCTGCGCCAACCATGGCGGCCATCGCACCGCCGAGCGAGTGGCCCGTGAGGATGACGTTCTTGCCCGATGCCTTGAGCGCCTGGACCTTGCGCAGCACGGGCATGTAGACCGGCTCGGGCGTGAACCGCTCGAGCATGTTCATCGACAGGAGCTGGACGACGAAGTCGAGCGGCAGCTGGTTCAAGAACGGGATGAAGACGTTGGCAAACTGCATGATCGTGATGCCGAACCAGTAGTGCATGTCCTCGAGCGCATCGGCGGCCGACGCCGTGCCGCGAATTGCGACCACCGTCGCGTTCACATCGAGAAAGTCGACCTGGAACCAGCACTGGTGGTCCGAATTCTTGTCGGAAAAGTCGGTAAAGTTCCAGTTCTTGAGCGCCGTGTTGTCGAAGCGCTTGTGCAGCATGTCGATCTGCAGCGACGTGTTGGAGCCGTACGCAGCATCCGCGATCAAGATGAAGTCGATGATGTTGAGCCCGCTCTTCTGGAGGTCGCAGATCGGGTACCGCGGGATGTCGCCCCAGTGCTTCAGCGGCGTGTACTGCACCACGTTGGCGTGCGGCGGCTCGACGTGGAAGTCGCCGCCCGTCACGAAGGTGCCGACGACGAACGCCATCGAGAAGAAGACGAACGAGACGAGCACGAACGAAATGACAAAGTGGCGGAACGCGTTTCCGAAAATCTGCGGCCAGCGGCGCTGGATGGTCGAGGTACCAACGACGAGGAAGAAGCCCATGATGGGCCACCCGAGGAAGAAGACGGCGAGCGAGAGGTACGCCGACAGAATCAAGCACGGGATGAGCACGAGGAGGCGCTGGTCGAGCGTCAGCTTGCGCCACGGGTGCATGACGCGTTCGCGAAGCGCCAGTGCCTTGCCGCTGAGCGTATTGGCCTCGTCGCCCGCGACCGGCGTGACGGCGGCCGCGTCGATTTCAACATAGTCGTCACGCTTGGACTTGCAGCACGACCAGGCCGGCGCAATGCACGCCGTCGCACGGTCGACGAGGTTGCGGAAGCTCAGCACGAAGCGGAAGCCGAGGTCGAGCAGCCAAAAGCTCTTGAAGGTTTCTTCGTGCACGATGGCCTGGATCTTCTTCTCGAGCTCGCGGCGTGTGCGGTGGTAGTTGGCGACGAGCTCACGCATGCGAGCATTGCGGCTGCTCCAGTAATGGCACACTAGACACTAGACATTGTATAAGTCGACTTGATATCTTGATACTTGCGGACCCATCCAGAGCGCGAGGTAAAAGCCCATCGTGTAAAAGCCGACGCGCAGGTAGCGGTAAAACGCGTCGCTGATGCTAAACGTGTCGACTACACAACTCCGTATCAAGACCGTATCAAGACCGTATCAAGAGACGTACAGAGCACGAGGAGTGCGGCGACGGCGGTCACGAGCTCAAACAAGATCGGGCAAATGAAATCCACGAGGACAAAGGTCGAGTAGTCGATCGGCGGGCCGTTGTACTGCGTCGTGCCAAAGACAACGGCCGCGCGGTTGGCGCGAATCACGCTGCGGATCGCGAGCTGCCAGCGGCGGAGCGGGCGCATGTGGCGGTGCACGAGCTCCTTCTGCTCCTTCTCCTTGATCGTGTCGTCGACGAGCGGCTTGTCCTCCGAGTACGGGTCGTATGTGATGTGGCGCGGCACGTCGTCGAGGGGCATCTCTCTGTAGTGGCGAATGTAGTGGATGACGACGGCCAGCGAGAGGCGAAAGTTGGGCAAGCTGCCCTCGCTGCTGTCGAGC
Source organism: Saprolegnia parasitica CBS 223.65 (assembly GCF_000151545.1). Lineage (NCBI taxonomy): Eukaryota > Oomycota > Saprolegniomycetes > Saprolegniales > Saprolegniaceae > Saprolegnia > Saprolegnia parasitica. Next base: position 34,162 of record NW_012156429.1, read on the forward strand.
GCGTCGCGGAAGAGACGCGTCGACTCCTCAAAGACGTACGAGAGGAGGATGATGAGGATCGGGAGTGCGCCGAGCATGAAGAGCGAGCGCAAGATGAAGCCGGGCGCGGCCTGCGCCGACGGCAAGAAGACCGAGAAGAAGACCTCCATGAGCACCGAGAAGGAGAACATGACGATGACCATGAGCACAAGAAACGAGAGGTACGAGAAGCGGAACTGGCAGATGACGCGGTACCACGCCCACGCGTCCTGCTCGGTGGTCAAGAGCCGCATCTCGAGCTGCTTGATGTCCTCCTCCTGCGCTCGCTCGAGCGACATGGGCTCGCGCGACTTGGTGCTAGACGTCGCCATGTGCAAAATGCAAAGTCAGTCAGTTCGGCTGCCAGCTCACAAGATACCGCTCTTTTTTACATCACTTTTTTGATCCCTACAAATGTCAAGTATAGAGGGATTGTATTTTGCTTATCCGGATGATACGGCCGGATAAGAACGGGTGGTGGACTTGGGATTTTGAACAGGTTTGTCCCAGCTGCGGCCCTTTGTTGAAGCGAATCAACCCGACGAAGGCGTCGGTCCACTGCGCGTCGATACCAAGAATCTAGCCTCGCATCACCCGCTCCATATCGTCCAGCCAGCTCGCCCTGCTAATGGTCTAGGATGAAGATGAGGAGCTCCAAAGGTGGCAAGCACGGTGATCGCGGGATGTACAGTGTGCACTTCGTGGCCTGTCGTCCGAACCGCCTCAGCTCAGCTCTGCAGCTCAGACAGACAGGACAAGCGTCTCTTTTTCTGCTGCTGCTGGATTGTAGTGACTGCGGTCGCCGGTATCGTGGCGTTGCGTCTCTCTGCGTGCAGTACCAGGTCAAGAAAGAAGACCCGTGGCGCAACTGAGGTCCAGCTCTGCACGCGACGTCGAGAACCATCAACTTGAGAGTGACATGGACCGGTCATCTGCCTTGCGCATGTCGCAGCTTCAAGGTCCAAATCCCGTGTCGGCGATGTGCGCTGCAGGACGAAGGCGCACCGAGAGAGCTCGACAGTGACGTGTTCTCGCAAGAGTTGGCTTTCTGATCTCTCGGTCGACAGTCGGGGCTACGGGCAACGTCGCGCCCACGAGTGCTGGCACACTACATTCCCTTGGACCAGTACAGCTGGCACAGCTGCCGCCTTTCCACCGCATGGTACTCAAATTGAGCCAATCCAACGGCTCTGCCGTCGTGCGACAATAAAATTAGACCAATCAAACGACGTTACTATCTAATCGGCAACGCGGGGGTAGCCAGGAGTACTTGAATAAGTCAATTCGGACTAGAACCGAGCTTGTCGATCCAAACACGATAGAGATACCGAGGCGACGACAGAGCTCTCTAATGCCTACAGTCTACCTGTGGAGCGACACAACTTTGTACCTTTAGCTATTACATTCGATTACTTTACAAGCGCTGGATCCAATCGGTCATGAGCGCAAGGTTGTCGTCGCGTTCGGGCTCGTTGATGATGCAGTGAAACTGGCCTGGGAGGCTCGCGTACGTCTTCTTCGTCGACGGAACGCGGTCAAAAAACTCCTTGGAGAGGCGAGGACTCGTGACCACATCCTTGTCGCCGTGAAGGATGAGAAGCGGCGCTGTCAAGGCCGCTTCGCGCGCCTTGAGCATCTCCATGCCGCGCGAGATCTCAAAGGCGAGGCGCACGCGGAGGTTGCCGCGGCTGTTGAGCTCGTCGCTGTCATAGTCCTTGACAAAGTCGGGGTTGCGCGATAAATCTAGACCAGCAACGATAAGCTTCACGCCTAAGAAAAATGTAGTACGCTCAAGGATGACGGCGGGCACGAGCTTCCACGTGGGTACGAGTCTGTTGATGAGCGGTGCCATGGACTGCTGTACCTTGAGCACACCGTTCATCTCAATGCCAATCGCGGGCGCCAGCAAGAGGACACCGTCCCAGACATGGTCGTTCATGGTGGCGACGCTGGCCGCAAGGAGGCCGCCAAACGAAATGCCACCCACGACAAACTTGACCGACCTATTGATTCCATACCATGAGACTAAGACGGCACAAATAGTACGCAAACGTACTTGTTTAGAAAGCGCGTGCGGATCGCCGCCGTGTACTGCTGAATGTCTTCCGTAAACGACTCGAAGCGGTCAATGTCAAAGCGCTCACCGCCGCTCTTGCCGTGGCCGTGGTGGTCCATCGCAAAGACGGCCATGGGCTGGTTCGCAAGGTGCTCAAAGAACGCGTGGAAGCGACTGCAGTGCTCGCCGACGCCGTGGAGGAAGAGAAAGACCGTGCTAAAGTCGTCGGACGTCGGGATGTACTCGCGCGTGTAGATGGCCACGCCGCGCTTCGACTCGAACGACGACTCGGCAAAGGTATATGTCATGGTTTCGATCTTGGTGGTAAGAACTTATTTGAGTTGTGTCAGTTCGGCGGTTGGGCGTTGAAGATGCGTGCGACTTTGCCCTTGGCCGCATTCGTAATCGTGAGTTGGCGCCATTTAAATACCATCATCGTGGTCTTTCATTTTAATATTGTTGATGGTATACAAACACCAAGTTGAATGTCATTGGAGTTGTGCGACGGCAAATAATATGTGTCGTAATCAGCTGACCAATCACGCGCAAGCACAAACATTTGGGCGGATGCGACTAAAACGTAATGCGCCTGAAATAGGTTTAATTCGAACCGGATGCGCCTTGCATAGCGCCGGAGCGCCCCAAATGCAGAAAGGTCATGCCAAGATGCGAAGCTACGACACTGGTTGGGACCTCTCGCGACAATCTGGTGTCTAGTGGGCGGGAACAAGCGTCCCTTGGTCTTTTGACCTGTCCAGCGTTGAATTTCTGGAGACAATACTAGATGTTGAAACTCGCTCGGAGACGCGGACCCTTGGTTCTTGGGACTCGCTGGCGAAGCCGATGGTAACGACAGCCATTTGATACCGGTGCTGGATGAGTAAATGCGCTTGATATCAAACGCCAACGTACATGCACGGCGTGCGAATTCCACTCGCGCGTGATGACACGCATTTAACCTATCGGTCAAACGACGATAAAACGCATGAATGCGAATTTCGGTGTTCTCCGTGGTTTACATCAAGGCGACGAGGAGTGAACAAACCAATCACCAGACTGCCATTCGCGACACGTCATGCACGGGATTCATTGACATCACTGGACCAGCACCGCGGGAAGGCCGCCTTGAGCGTCTGTGCAGCTATCTTTACCATAATCTTGTTGCACCCTCTCGGCTACGCTACGCCCGAGAATGCAGGCCGCCATGTCCAGATCAGACTCGGAAGTTACCAACAGCCAACGGAAGTCAAAGCGCTTGTGCGGACAAGGTCGCTTGCTCGCCTTGAAGCCTCGAATGGAGCTGCCGATCAATACGAGGCCCAAGCTTATTTGATTTGTAGAGCACACGTAAACGATCTTTCGAATGGCCCATTTTCTTCATGGAACTTCTGACCTTCCCTTTAGTGGGCGACTTCAACTCCTCACCGTAGCGTAAACAGACCCAGGGTGCTGAACGTGTTTGGTCGGCGGTTTCGTCTCCGGCGTTTCACCAGTTGGGCATGGGTTCGAGCCCCGCACAATGCTTCTACAAGAGCCCAATGCCACCACCTTGATGGTCATCACTCTAGCTCATCATTCGTGGTTTGCGCTACATGACCTCACATGAATTTGTAAAAGGGGCACTCTTTTCTTGTGCGAAGGCCTCTCTCGTCCAAAGTTTGAGCTTTTCTCACAACGCTATCTCGCATCGCCACTCTGCAGGTATTTTCAGCGATGAGCGCAACAAATTGTACTGTTACCGCACAAAGATCCATTCACATGGTCCCCTCGATGCCTTGATGCCTTGAGGATGGAGGATACGGCATAGGGGTGCCTAACTCTGTTATAACTCTGTTGCTACAAAAAATCAGGCAGTCTATCATGCCGTCTATCATGCCCTCGACACTGCTACTATCAGGACTCCTGCGACTCGCAGGCTGCGAGTCGCGATCTTCCGAGGTCTCGAGAATTCGCTTGTCAGTCGAGCGCAAAGCAGCCAATCAGCTGTGCGGGGATGTCCAATATCGTCCAATCACAGCGTCCTTCAAATACAATGCCGATCCTTGGGGGACAATACATTATTCAAGTATATTGTGGCCTCCTCGCAGCGCAGGAATTAAATGAGATCGAAGCCGGAATTCATTTTCGTTTCAGATCCCCACGACGATGACCACCATACTGCGGTCCCTCCTCGTCCTGCTGCTGGCGATCGCGCTCGAGGCCGCGCAGTCGCCCGCGCCCTTTGGCACGCGCCTTGGCGTCACGGATGGCGGCGTCGATGTCTACTCCTGCAACCTGCCGCCGGGCGAAGAAGCGCTGGACATGGACCCCAACTACGTCGATGGCGTCTACACGGGCGTGCGCTGGCAGTGCGTCGAGCTCGCTCGCCGGTACCTGTACATCAACTACGGCGTCATCTTTGGCGACGTCGACTACGCCTTCCAGATCTACGACTTGCCGGCCTTTGAACGCGTCGCGACCAAGGCGGCGGTGGCCGTGACCAAGCACTCGAACGGCGCCGCGACGCCGCCGCGCCTCGGCTCGCTCTTGATCTGGAGCGCGTACGGCGAGATGGCGGAGACGGGCCATGTCGCTGTCGTCGTCAATGTCACCGACACGCATGTCGACATTGCCGAGCAGAACGTCGAGGACACGATCTGGCCCAAGGACCGCCTCTACTCGCGCCGCCTCCAGGTCCACCGCAACGCGACCTCGTACGAGGTCCAAAAGTGGTACGAGAAGGAGCACATCATTGGCTGGATCACGGTCGACGGTGCGTCGCCGGCCTCGGTGCTCGACTCGACCACGAGCAGCAGCAGCAGCTATGGCTTTGTCTTCGCGGCGGTCATTGTGGTTGCCGTGGGCGGGTTCGTTGCCCGGCGCCACTACAGCCGTCGCAGTGACCGCTACGCTCAGTACGACTACGTCAAGTAGGCCACGCACGTCCTGCGAGAACAGAGCATTCCACTCAATACGTCTGTGCGAATAGATCGCAGTAGTGAGTCTAAGAACACGTCCTCGCTTCTGCGTGCTTGTCACTTGCGCCTCCCAGGTACCCTGCCTTGCCACCTGCTGAACGCAGGTGATTCCGTGGATTGGAGAGAGGGTCGCGATGCTCTGGTCTCCAGAGCGTGGCAAATGTACTGATGGAAGCTCGCAACCAACGCTGCCTCTCCGTGCTTGGGTGTCGAGGATCCGTCCGAGTTTGGTGCACGCTTAGGTGATATACGCTAGAATTTGAATTGTACATATAGACATGGGCGAGGTTGCTTAGAGGTCGCAGTCTCGAATGTAGCGGTTGCCTTCGCTCTCCTTGATCTCGGCGCTAGTTGTTCGTTGTAAGACGCGAACGAAAAGGTACAAGGCACGTACCGATACCGGCCCATCGTGACAACGGCGCGGCCGTTGCGCTCCGTCTTGGGTGGCACATAGTACGCAGAGTACGCGGGCTTGGTGTCTTCGGGCTCTTCGTCCTCGTACGCCGGCGTCCAGTTGTTGTCCGTCTTGCCAAACCGCTGGTGCAAGCCGAGCGCAATCTTCTCGTCAATGACCTGGATACACAAGTCGCACACGCGCGCGTGCTCGTCTGCCGTCTGCGCGAGCTCCTACACCGCAGATGCGTCACACATCATGCCGCGAGCCCATGGCGGCGCGTACTCGGTGGATATGGGGCGTGCGGTTGTTGGAGCAGCTGTCGCAGACGACGGCGCCGCACCGGCGGCAGTGGTGCTTCCGGTTCCAGAAGCTAAACTCGTCCTTGCACACCATGCACTCGGCGACAGCCACGTCGGCGACCCAGTCGCCGTCCTTCTACGCCCATGGCGTTAGACCCATCGCGGCGACGCAGCGCGCCTACCATGTGGCGGTGCCACGTGCTGTCGAGCGGGTCCTTGGTCTTGGAGCGCAGATGCGGCGGGCCGTCCTTGGTCATCTCCGAGCAGCGAATCTGGCAATGACGTATCTTGCGACAGGACGAGGAAATATCGAAAAACGGTCCATTCGAAACCTTCTACACTCAATATTCAATTCCATACAAAGATAGAGGTATTAGTTGTTAGAGGCTCGGTTACGACATCGCGCCGAGGCTGCGGCGCCGACAACGGAGCCCCCGGACTTGTCGCTTGGCACGGAAGGGTACTAGTATAGAGTTGATGCACAGGCTATCGACGCTATCGAGTATAAATTGGACAATATACGTTGAAGGAAGAATGGTAGTATACTCGTTTATAACTTTATTCTAGATCGGTTTCAGCAGACGTAAACGGTGCAGTAGATGGCGGGGCATCGGCCGCCAACGTCGTCGATCCTGGACATGTCGCCATACTGCAGCGACGACGATGATACCGATGGTGAAGGGACGTTGGAGGAGAAGATGCGGATCCTAACGTACGAAGAAGAGCTCGCCCTCGAGACCCGCGCCAGGTTCAACACCACAACAACTCACCGGGTGGTAGTGCGATTGTTACGATAGGCAAAGATCCAAGGCGAAAAAAGCAGAGCCCAAGGCCCCCCCGAGCCCGAGGCAGCGCGTCGAGGCCTCGAGCCGACGCCACCCACCAACGTTGACGCGTCGACGTCATTGGTTGAGCTCATGGATTTGATGTCGCCTAGCAATGCTCCTGTGCAAAAGAAGCTCGAGCTGGAAGAGCTCGCGCCGTACTCTCCACGGTCTGAGCACCTGGAGGACGCAAGAAGCAATGAGGATGACGGCCTTGGTCACGTGATGGCACGACCACAAACGACTTTGAAGCCATCATCGACCGCGCGAGACTCGTCAATGATGGACCCGGAGGACGACGGCTCGACCCGTGAGCCAAGGCCACCATTGCCCGCGGCAACGGAGCCTACGCCTGTCCAAGCGACTGAAAATGACGACTACCAAGATGATGATGGCACCGCTTCCGAGAAACCCCGTGATCTCTACCAAGCGACCGGCGACTCCGCCACGACAGTTCAATTGGAAGAGCCAAGATATCAGGACGATGAGCTGACGACGGATGAGACGACATGCAGAGCAGACGGTGAGATGGCGTCGACCGCTGTGCGCCTACCAGAAGCGTCGAACATAAATGATCGAGAGCGACAAACGACCCCCGTTCAAGACGAGCCAACGTAACCAAATGCTTTTTGCAGCGAGATAAGCTCATGGAGTGTGGATGGCGTAGGCTCATGCAGGCGTCTCCACGCCGGGTGCACGCCATTGTAAAAAAGCCCATTGTACATTACCCAGTGCCGTCGCCAGCGTCCAGCAGCAATGTCGCTATCGCAGACGTTGACACAGATCCGAACCTGCCGCCCCGGTCCCAAGACTTGGCCATGTACGTCATAGCTGTCATTTCTCTCACTCACCTTTTTCACGGCGCATGTGGGGTAGCAAAACACCCATGATGCCAGTAGCCCCACCTCGGTATGCGCGTTCACGACGACATGTGTTGTTGAAGCTCGTGTAGGAACGAGCCAGAGCTCACAGGGAGCTCGATGTTGGTGGGTCCAGCAGCAACGGTCCCCGTGTCCACAACATCGAGTTTGCTGGACGAACTCGAGCACTACGACATTGAAATCGAAAAGGTCGTCAAGGAGATCGAGGAGCTCACGCTTCTTCAGCGCCAGCGCCAAGCGACCAAGCCTCCGCTCGTTGTCAACGAGAGCTATGTGCAGTTGCACCAGACATCACAAACGACGTCGACGCCGCGCACGAGCCCCAAGAAAGCCGGACACACGAGTCCGCGACGAGAGAGCCCGCGCAAGCTCGACCCGATTCCTTTGACCAAGGATTCTTCAAACGAAGAAGAAAAAAAGCCCGAGGACCCGCCCCCCAGCTACGCTCGACCAACACGGTCTCGCGTCTCCACCCTCGACGCGCCCCCCGAGAGCCCCCGCAAAGTGCGAGCGGCCGTTGTAAGCCCCCACTCATTCGATACGACCCGAGGGCTCAGCGTCGAAGCGTAGAAGCCTCCAACTCGAATACAAGCGCCACGGCAGCGCAAGCCAGCGATAAACGATGACAAGGCGTCCGAAGTACGAAAGGAAGCGGCGACGAAATCGGACAAGACGTTGCCGCCCATCGAGCACAAGGACACTGCAAGAAAGAATCTCCTGGGTGTCCCCGCGCACATACTGGAGGACGGCGGCGTGTACCCGTGGAGCAAGCTCATGCAGCAAGTGATCGTGCCCCAGGGCACCGACTCGCCTGTGGTGTACGTGCCGATATTTAATCCGGCGTACATTGCCGAGCTCAAGAAAGCACCCCCCGCCAAACCGTCTCCGATCAAACCGTCGCCGACAAAGCCGGCGCGCCATGTGCGACGCACCAATGCCAAACCAACGTAAAGACATATTGAATAGGATGGAAGACGATCAATATACAGAAGCTATGCGTCGACCTGCCGCGTGTGCTGGATTTGTATCGCAATTACTTGCATTTCGCTGTCGCTGGTCGAGGCCGCCAAGGCCGCCCACGTCTCGGCTCGGTCTCGAAGCGCAGCTTGCAGCGCAGGAGCGTCGGCCTGACTCTCTTGGGCCCACGTACACAAGTTGGCCAAACTTTTGGCCGCGCCAAGGTCGCTCGCTGCATGGACACTCTGTCCGAGTGCGTCGAGGAGCTCGGCGTGCGCGCTGAGGAGCGGCACCCACTCGGGCAGGAGCGAGAGGTTGCACGCGATCGTTGATACCGTCAACGACCCTTTGGCGATCGCGGCTGCCCAGAGCGGAAGCCACGCGTGGGCGTGCGGGAGGAGTGCTTGCATGCTCTTGCTCTCGACGCTCAGACCCGCGATCGTGTGGTGGCAGAGATGTTCAAACGTTCCTTCCTTCGTTTGCTGCAAGAGGTAGCTGCCCCAGAGCGCCGACGACCCCACGCGCAGCGCGGCCAGCGGTTGCTGGACCAGGTGGCGCACCACCTTGAGCACCATTTCATCCGGGCGCGGCAGCAACGCCAGCATCGCCTCCAACACATTGGCCTCGAGAAGGCAGGCAGCACTCGCTTCGTGCGCTGCCACGTGCAAGCAGATGCGCAAGATGCACCACGCGACGCTGGGCACACCCGTCATGATCGTGACGAGGTGCGCGTAGTAGGGTACGAGTGCGTCCTTGGCCGCGTCGTAGCCTGCGAGATTCGCCACGGTTTCGAGGCGCGGTAGCCAGTAGTCGTCGGCCTCGGTCGCTGTCCCCGTCAAGAGATGCTCGATGACGGGCGAAGCCAAGAGCGCCGGCGCCGCCGTCTCGACGCTGCTGAGGTTGCACAGCAAAACGATCGCGTTGGGGGGCGCGTCACCTTGGGGGCGCGTCACGGCCTCGAGCAGAAAAGGCAGCACGGCTGGAAACGAGAGGAGCGACTCGGCGGTCGTCGGCAGCCGATCGAGAAGCAGTACGCTCATCGCACACGCATCGTCTTGGAGCCCGAGGGACAACGAGGTAAAGCCGTGCGCGAGACACGACCACGGAAACCCCCCGGAGGGCAACGCCACCTCGGGCGACGAGAGCTGGTCAACGATGGCCGCGACGGTATCTTGCTCAGCGTCCACGTCGTGGGCTTCAATCCCGCGCTGCCACGTCGTAAAAAGCGTAACGAGCTCGCTCGCGCTGTCGGTCGTGCGGGGCGACGACGGTGCTTGCGTCTCCTGCGAACTTCGGTGCGTCGGAGGCAGGACCGAGGGTCGCCCGAGCTTGAGCAGGAGCGCGTCGATGCGTTGGAGGAGGGTGGTGCACCCGGCTATGAACGCGTCGTCCTCGTCCGACGTCAAGTCGACGTAGAGCTGATTGCCAAGCACGAGCTTGAACTGCCCGCACCAGTGGCGCGGCGTCTTCATGCACGGGTCCATGATGACAGGGATCATCCACTGCGCGGTCTGCGTGGTCTTGGCCATGCCAAACTCGAGCTGGCAGTTGTCGTTGGCGTTGTCGCCGTTGACCTTGGTCTGGTACAACTGCGTCACAAAAACGAGCACGATTTGACTTTCTTCAATGCCATGGGCCATCGCTTTGAGAATGTTGCCATGCATTTTATCTTGGTCGAACCACGTCTTGATCTCGCTACAGCATCGAGCGTCAGCGCTGTGAAAGCGTCGACGGTTCGATTACTTTTGGCGCAGAAAAGCGTTGATATTGGCGACACGCGCGTGGTTGTCGCGCCCGAGTTCGTCGTGGCCCCAGTTGTGCGACAAGAAGACGTCAAATGTCTTGGGCTTGCGGGGCGAGGCGGACAGCTTGGCAGTCATGTGGTTGGCCATGCTGAGACTGCGCGTGAGCAGCGCCTTTCGGTGCTGACTGTGAAGCGATGCCAGCTTCGTTTGGTGGATCGTGTTGGTGACGCCAAGGGTGCCAAAGAGCATCGGCAGCTGCTCCGACTGCAAGTGCGCGACGACGTCGCCGTCGACGCCGTTGGCGAGGATCCCGGCTTCGTACGGCGCGTAGGCCGAGCCCAAGCCCACGACCTCGGCGGCAATCGCCGAAGCACTGAGCAACCGGAGGTCCTGCGTCGACGCCCCAGCGCCCATTTGTGTAACTGCGTCGGTTTCAGACCCGTCTTTCGGACATCTGCTTTTGTGCAGACGATCGAACAACATGATCAACGACTAAGATCGACTAAGCGTGATCAAGGGGCTCATAACGACGGCTCTGGGTAGGCAGAGGTCCAAGGTTCGGCGGGTCTTGGCTTTTTCGAGTGGATTGCCTCGACTGGACTCATGGCTCGTGCACGTGAGCCGTGGCACAGCGTCGGCCAATCCGATGTCGCTGCGACTGCAAAATCAAGTGGCTCAACCTTCCTCTAACAAGGTTTGTGAAGCGCGAGAGAAGCAATTGAACGTTGGTTTACAGCGGCAGCTCGGGGAAAAAACAAGCCAGACTAATAGCAAAAAGGATCGCGTAAACATTACATTCCATTAGTTGTACATGACGCACGAATAGTCAAAGTCGAGGCGATCGAGTGCCTCGAGACGCTCTCGTCGCAGCAGGACGTGTCCTTGGCGGATTCGACGGACGAGGTCGCCGAGCGGCACGTTGCCTTCTGTGACGTACGCAGCAGGAACGTCCGAGTGCTTCTGGACGATGAAATACCAGGACAACGCACCCAGCAGCAATGGCCAGTCAAACCCGTCGGAGAGCACTGGCGGTAGAGCGGGACGGTAGACTTGGCGAGGCGCTGCCGGCTCATCGCGTGCGTCGATGGCTCTGTCGTCGGGGCGCATGGCATCGGGCAGCGCTGGATCGGCGGCGGCGACTGCAGGCACAGCATCCATCGCGAGAGCTTCGTGGGCGAGATCGTTATTCTCGTTTCTCGGGTCGTCGTTGACGGGGCCAGCAATGTCTCGGTCATTGTGTTGGTCGTTGTCTTCCATGGCACCGACGTCGGCATCGATCGCATCGTCGTTGACGGCAGCACCAACGTCGGGCGACAAATCAAACGCAGAGATCGCAGCGCGCACCAACGGGGCGAGATTCGCCCACTGGTCCCGCGCCGCCCAGATAAAGAACCCCAGCGGCATCAGCGACGCAGCAGCGGGCCACTTGTCATGCAGCGGAACGTGAAAGAGTAGTGGCACAGGCTTCTGGTCGTGCAGTGCGCGGTACACTTCGATGCACTCCAGCACGAGTTGCACCGGGTAGACTCGTTTGGATGTCGGTGCGGGTGGTCTGGCTGACGGCCCCATGAGCAGTGCCAGCGACGCGCCGTACTGGATCGTCATCTCTGCCAACCACGCATCACGCTTGGCACCCAGCTGGAGCAAGTCGGCGTCCCAGAGATCTTGCGGCCATGGCGACTGGGCAGGTACCACAAACGATGCCGGCGGGTGCGCCGGGAACTCGGCGGCGAGACGCTGTATGGCGCCGTCCACCGAGTCAAAGCGCAATGGTGTCCACTCAAAACCAAGCGAATTAAGACGGGCTACGATCCACGGTGCAAGACACGCCGGAGTCAGTAGGCGCAGGGACATGACGACGTTGCCGAGTTGGAGGCTGTGCACGGACGCTGGCCAGGGCTCCGTCGCTTCGATCACAAAGTCTTGGGGCACATCCAGATGGTGGTAGAGCGTCTTGAAGGTCGCTAGCGCTAGGAGCATGGGCGTCGACTGGTCGTTGGCGTGATCACTGAGCTCTGGAGACTCGAAGCGAGAGGCAAGCTGCGCACCGGCGTCAGGCTCGTTGGCACCCGCTGGCAGTGGCTCCTGATGCGCTGGCGAGCCGACGGGGGTCATCGCTGCGACTGAGCGCGGTGGTGCGACACTGCTATCGACGACGGCGACTGGGGCCGTGCCGATCCGAACCGACGTTGGCGGAGCAGACTCGCCGCTGCAACCACTGACCGCTGCCGGCTCGATGTCGTTCTCGTCGTCTTGGGCGTCGATGGGCGTCGATGCCTCCGTCGTCGAAACCCATCGTGTCTTCGTCGTCGTTGCCAAGAGATTCGGTGTCGTCAGCAGATGCCGGTGCGACCTCGGACTCGTCAGTGGCTCTTGTTGGTGCGTCTTGGGCTGTTATCAAACTGGCAGTGGCAAGCGTCGTCGAGGACGGCGCCGCTTCGTCCACGCCATTCATCGGCGGTGCTGGCGACGCACCAACCATACCACTTGACGTCGCTGCTGGCTCGAGAGCACCATTGTCTTCCTCACGCGTTCCAATTGCATCGATGGCAGCGACGGTTGCCGCCGGAAGCAGTCGGTATCTTCTTGCCGACGTCATGACGTCGACATAATGACCGAGTCGCATGTCGTGCAGATCTGTCGGCCACTCGGGCAAACGTGGCACAACGAACGCTGTCGGCACGGACGCTGTGCCGTGGACCAAGCAGAAGGTGCGCAGACCGACGACAATGCGATGCCACGTCGCCGCCGAGTTGAAGACAAATCCGGTGGCTTCGAGAAGCGCGCGCTTGTGGCAAGTGAGAGCGGCCATGTTCAAGCCGACGGACCACGCGAGGTCGCCGAGGCTCAAGCCGCGCCACTCGTCGATCCAGTTGCCGTCATTCGGTGGCACAACAAAGTCCCGGGCGACGGCGCCGCTGCCCACCGTGTCGCGGTAGATCGTGACCAGACGCAGAAACGTATCAAAGTTGGGAATGTCGGGCATGAGACCCGACTCGGGTCGATGCAAACGATCTTCATAGTCTGTTGGAAGCTCGTACACGTGCTTGCGCAGCACTGGAAGGACGCACTTGAGCTTAATGTTGTGCATCGCACTCGGCCATTCGGCAGACGATGGCACAAAAAAGCCGTCGGGTATCTCGAGGTCGCCGTGGAGACGTCGGTACGTGAGGAGTGCGTCGATCTGGTCCTGCCACGACACAAATTGGAGGTGCCCAAGATGAGGGTTGGTTGGGTGCATCTCGCAAGTCGTGTAGCTGTAACCCCTCGCGCCGCATCGCCAACGGAAGCCAAGGGCATCGAGGTCGCGGAGGCGCGCGGGCGTGAGCAAAATACATTGACTGCGGATATTGCCAACGATTGTGCCAAGCGCCATGTCGTGCAAGTGCGTCGAGTATGCTGGCGACGCCGGCACGCGAAATGACCGTCGAACGTCGACATGTCCATGCTCATTGCAGAACACACTGAGCGCGTCAATCTTGTCTTCCCACGTCGACGCACGTCGTTGCTTCTTGCGCCCAGCACGATCGACAAACAGAGTGTCGTCGTCATCGGATGACGACGCGCCCGCCGTGCTCTCGCTGTCGTCACTTTTGACCTCGCCATCTGACTCAACAGAGCGCGGCTTGGGTGGCGAGCTGTCGGTCTCTTCGTCACTCGAGGTTGCACCGTCAACGCCAAGCGCGTCCAATGCCGCCTGCTTGTGTCGGATGATCGGTCCCGTCCGAATCGACTCGTCGAGCTCGCCACCGACCCGAGCCCGTTTGCAGCGCTCGTCACAGGTCGTCATTGCACGGCGTTTGGACGGCGTAGGAGCTGCCGTGGCACTGCCGAGCGGTGCAGGTCGGGCGGTGGCCGTCGAGTGGCGAGCGTCCATCGCAGAGACAGCGTCCATTGTCGCCTTTGGCAGCAGGTGCAGCATCTGCGCCTGCTGAAGCTTGGACGTCCAGTAGTCCAGGCGCGGGGGCGGGACCCCGTCATCTGGAACGACATCTTTTGCTGGGACGTCGGCGCCGCCAGCCTCGAGACGGCACACGATAGCTGCCCACGTTGCCGGCGTGTTGAAGTCCATGCCGAGGGCATGTAGCTGGCTGCGCTTGTCGTGTGGCAGCGTCGCACGCTTGAGGCCGAGATACCAAGCGAGCTCGCCCAGCCCAAAGCCATGGTACTGCGTCGGCCAATCCGAAGTGGCTGGCACTGCAAAATCGAGTGGCACCGTATTCATCTGGACGAGGCTCTTGAAGCGCAAGAGAAGCAACCGAGCGTCGGCCCACGGTGGCAACTCGGTAAAAAGTTCAAGGCCATGCAAAACAGCCGCATCCTCGTCTGAGAGCTCGTAAAAGAGAGCTCGGAGCGTCTGCGGCGCGTAGAAGAGGGCGACGTTGGCTGCGTCCGGCGGCCATGGCTGGTCTTGCGTCGGGACCTTAAAGTCCTGGGGAATGTCGAGGTGGTCATTGGTGCTGTGGAACGCTTGCAGCGCTGCAACGAGCGCCGTCAGAGGCACGCGGCGCAGGCAACGGACACTGCGCTCGTCGTACGTGAGGACGCGGTGCATTCCTTGAGCCAGCGACCAGTCAAAGCCAAGCGCTTCGAGGTCAGCAAATTTGTCAGGCTCGTATGTAGAAAGTGTGGTCCGGAGTTTGCTGAACGTGCTCCCGAGCGGTAGCCCGTGCATGGACGTCGGCCACGGCGGTTTGGACGGGACGACGTAGCTTGTCGGGATCCGGAGGTGGTCATAGAGCGAGCGGAAGAACGCCACCGCCTGCACGGTTGCCTCCCATGCGATCATTTGAGCAATGACCCAGCGAGGGCAAGGACACAGGGGAGGCAAGGTCCAATTCTCACCCAATCAGATGGCGTGTTCGATCTTCTATGAGCGAGGCCATTGGTCAGCTAACGAGAATGACAGCACACCCTATAGCTGAGCTCGTATCC
>NW_012156429.1:49330-51149 GCF_000151545.1 Saprolegnia parasitica CBS 223.65
GCCTCGGCCTCGAGACAGCGCGTGTCCTCGCGGCCAAGGGGGCCACCGTCGTCATCGCCTGTCGCTCCGCCTCGAAGGGTGACGCAGCTGTGGCTTCGATTCTCAAAGCGCAGCATGACGCCAAGGTGTCGTTCTTGGAGCTCGACTTGGCGTCATTGGCGTCCATCAAGGCGTTTGTGACTGCGTTCAGCGCCAAGTTTGAGCGGCTGGACGTCCTCATCAACAACGCCGGTGTCATGGCCTGTCCCAAGGCCACGACAACCGACGGGCTCGAGATGCAGTTTGGTGTCAACCACATTGGTCATTTCTACTTGACCAAGCTGCTTATGCCAGCGCTCCAGTGGACGGGCACGGCCGACGCACCCGCGCGCGTCGTGAACCTCTCGTCCATGGGCCAAAACCTCTATGCGCCAGACGAAGGTATTTTCCTAAACGACCTCAGCGGCGACAAGTCGTACTACGAGTGGGAGCGCTACGGTATGGCCAAGCTCGCCAACGTCCTCTTCTCCACCGAACTCAACAAGCGGTACGCAAGCCAGCACGTCATTTCCGTTGCGCTGCATCCCGGCGTGATTGTCGCGACCGAGCTCACCCGCCACCTGGGAATTGCCAGCACCGTGCGAAGTCTCTCAGGCTTGCGATCGGGCATGTTGATGCGCGCGTTCCGAGAGCCCATGAAGTCGATTGCGCAGGGCGCGGCGACGACGATCGTGGCTGCCTTGGACCCGGCCGTGCAGCCGGGCGGCTACTACGCTGACTGCCAGGTCAGTACCGACCTGCACCCGAAAGCAACCGACGTCGATCTCGCCCGTCAGCTGTGGGAAGTCTCGGAGAGCCTTGTCAAAGACATTGAAGCCAAGCTCTTGTAGTCCATGCTGCTTGTACCCTCAACTCGCCCATACGGCTCACCACGAAAACAACACTTTTTTCCAAAGCTAAAAATGTTTATAAAAAATAGTCGATATTATAACAGGTCCCGTGCGGGGTGAGCTGGTAGGAACTTTCGAAGCGTTGTTTACCGGTATTTGCGACGACGGCGCTTTCACATTCGCACCTAATCGGAAAGTTGCGTGAATTTCAGTCAAGTGCGCCGTCGTACTTTATCGAAATTGATATACTTTAATCGAGTATAACGTCCGGCGATGTGACAGCACTTAAGAGGAATTCCTTATTCGCATTTAACAGGACACATTTGGCGCGATATGATTGGCTAAGACCAATATAACTGCGTTTCATTGGTCAAAATGGCTTGATATATAGCCAATGGGTTGGCCAGAATGTACGAATTAATCCCCTGGGATGCTGGTACACCACGTAAACGTTCCTACCAGGATAAATACCAATAGTGTCTGCGGTGGTGGAGTATCGCATTTGTCGAGGACTCCACTTTTCAGAGCGATCGTGATTTAAATGCCAAGAACGTATAAGTCTATAATATATTATCTAGTAAGAGCGATCGCAACCAAAGACGCGGGCGTTGAGTGCACGACAACCGAGTCCGAGGATAGCCACAGCGTCGGCCCGAGGTACGTGCTTGGGTATGTCAGCGTGAGTGCGTCGGTCGTCACCTCGTCACAGCGGGTGCACTCGGCGATTACAGCGGCCACTTTTCGTCCCAGACTCTCTCCATTTGCATACGACACCTCGCTGGATGTACCATTGCAATGCACGAAGAGTGTTCCTGGCGCTTGCAAGACGTCGAGCGACTGCTGCGCCGGCGTCAAGAGAAATGCAACGGAGGCGCCGACAGAGTGCCCATTGGAGAGGTACCATTGGTGCCACGACGCGGCATCCAAGACGAAAACATGCCTGTCAGGTC
>NW_012156429.1:52475-54040 GCF_000151545.1 Saprolegnia parasitica CBS 223.65
AGAACGTGGACAATGTGCCCTGTGACAGCGATCTGAAAGCGCCTCTGCAGTGCCGACATCGTCGATTGTGTGTAAGGAAGCCATAGGACCATCGCCACATCGCTGGAGGCGACCATCGACAAGCTGCGGACTTGCAGCTCGGCGGGCTTGAGGCTCAGTGCGGACGCTAGAAGAGCGCGGACGGCGTCAGTCGCCCCGGAGGCGGTAACCAAGGTCGTGTTGGTCCAGTGGAGCGTTGTTTGCAGATGCTGCGGCGTCACGAGACGCGCCATGAGCCCTTGTACGAGCCACAGCCATCGCATCTTTCAATTTGCAGCGAGGCGTCGGTCGAAAGATACCGTTTCGGCCAATCCGCGTTGGCTAAATCGACCAGCCGGCATGTGATTGGCTTACGAAAGGCCAGGGTACGCGGTGGGTACGGATTCCTGCCTGTGTCGAGCCGACCAGGGGTACATTATTATGTACCCCTGGAGTAGACGTACCGGTATCCATCGTGTATCCATCACGAATCGTTCGTCGATTGCTGTCGAGGAGGACTATTTGTTGTTGAACTAAGTTATATTATTACATGCAATTATAACGATACGGTGGACTTCCTAATGCGCTCGTGAGGCGTGGTCGGTGCTTCAGCGACGAGCGTTAGTGGTTTGATATTGTGGTGCGAGGGACCAGGTAGCGTGCACACCAAGGGTCGTCACGGAGAGCGACCAGCGACGCGTCAAGAAATGGCACCACAGCGTGACGAGCCAAGCACCGGATATGCAGCCGTGCGATACCGGTAGTGGCTGCCCGGATCGCAAGCGCAGCCGCCGGAAGTGTCTAGGACTATTATACTATCTAGTACGATTCGAATACTAGTATATTATTTTCCAACTGGCATTGGCTGTTGTTTAGCATGGCCAGCCCATCGACGGCTGCGTCGGCCCACGCCAAGGCAGCGCGCAAGCCATCGCGCACGATCTTCACGCGGGCCGACCACTCGCGCTACTTGATGCGCGGCGACGGTAGCATTCAGGAGCTTCCGCGGTTGGATCTGACGCCACCGACCTTTCCCGTTGACACCCCGCAATGGACAGCCGCGATGGCTGCATCGACGCCGTCGGACCCGACGCGCCTCCGCCTCGTGACTTGGAACATGTGGTTCGACCCTAGGGCCCAGGAACAGCGCTTCGATGCGCTCATCGTGGACGTCCTGGCGCTCAACCCGGACGTCGTCTGCCTCCAGGAGGTTACGCCGCAGGTGCTTTCAGCGATCGAGGCGTCGGCGCTGCTGCAGGCCACATACGAACACAGCCCCGAGCCCGTGTGCCCCTACGGCTGTCTCATCCTGGCGCGGCGAGCGCTTCGCCCAAAGTTTGCCAACACACCACTGCCCTCCAAGATGGGGCGCTCCATGGTCACATGCGTCGTCCAAGGGCACATGGGCACGCTGCCTGACGTCATCATTGGCACGGTCCACCTCGAGTCGCTCAACGCGCCGGCGATGCGTGAGGCGCAGCTTCGCGCCTGCGCTGCCGTCTTCCTGCCGCACGCCAACGCGGTGCTCTGTGGCGACTTCAACTTTG